>NW_027203094.1:0-109693 GCF_024711535.1 Dipodomys merriami | reverse complement strand
CCAGTACTTGCACAGGAAATTAAACAGGTTCAATGATTGGCTTCTGGCATCAAGATGAATCTTTTGGCAGGGCTGGGATCTGAACTCAGGTCTAGCAGGCACCATTGGTGAATGGTACCACATGAGCAGACCAGCCTGTTAGCAACGAAGGAGCTAGGCCTTCCCAGTACCTGAGTGTGAGCCCCCATGGGGGGAGAGTGGTGAGCACAATAGTCACCCTTCCATAAGCTGAAGGTAGTATGCAAATATGTATATATTTCTATAGAGTAGGATTGATGGTGACCTGTGATGGAATCCAATCTGTGTGACTACTGATTCTTGGATCTTTCCTGATGCCTCCATTTCATGACTGTGATTATTATTGTCACGCTTCATCAACTCTCCTTTACAAATAATCTATACCCCATGAGTCTTGCCTATCATTTCCTACTTGCATCATGCACGAATTACTCATTAAAGGATGAGATCGATTGCATTCCATGACTCTGCCTAGGTCCAGAAATGAATATCTCAGCATCTCCCGCTATTCCCTCTTCATAGGAGGGCTGAATTCAAGCCTCATGCCTGGAAAAGATACTCCTTATATACATTTTAACGATGGGATTTATACTTCCATACAGATGTTCAGTCCATATTGTGTTTGGTGTGGTTATTCATTTTATTTCTTGTTTTATTCATTTATTTACCATTTATTTTATTGACTCTGATGATACCTATACCATTTATTACATTGCTTACATCCTATCACAGAAAATCTAGATTTCAGATATGTTCTCCATCATGTCTGGCAGTGTGAGGATCTGAGAGCTCGGTGTCGAGCAGACCCAATTCATGAATGGGTGAGTTTCAGCATGGCAGCCTCTAGACAATGAAGCTGTCAGGTATTTGCCCAGCACTAAGATCAACCCCCAGGTTTGGCCAAAACAGCAATACATGGATAGGCAGATGGTGGTATACAAATAAATATATATTGGTAAAGAGTGCCAGAGCCGTCTATCTATGATTGAATGACAACTACTACATTCCTACCAATTCTTAGGTATTTATTATCCCACCATTGAAGGAATATTATCCTTTTCATGCTTAATAACATTAAGACCAATCAGCATTCTAGGATTATTGAATCCAATTTTACACAAGACCGGTGTTACTCTTTTAATCACTATTCCTATGCATAGGAATGAGTCTCTTGTGATCTCCTTCCATTGGTACCAGGACTGGGATTTGAACCCACGGCATATGTTGACAGGTTGGCCTATGGCTTCACTGATAACCCACCAGTCATCAGCAAGGGCAGGGCAGGTCCATCTTGCAGCCATGTCATTCAGACCCAGGATGGTTACCGTCCAAAGAAAAAATCATAAAACCCCAGCCCTTGCCACTTTTTGTGCTTTCCAGGTTTTTTTTTCTACCTGCAAGAACTCTGAGCCTAGGATCTCAGGGTCGGCTATGGGAGATCCAAGCTGAGGCAGAGTTGAAACGAACTGAGTTCAAGCCCTATGGTTGAAAAAAAATAAATAAAGAAAGAAAAAACGTTATTTAAGTAAATTAAAAAAAATAAAGCTCCCTGGTTTGGAATTTCTGCCAGTTTTCTTTCCTAGCCTGGGATTTGAACTCAGGGTCTTGGTAAACTTGTAGCAATGTGAGGGAAGAGTTGCCACAGCTTGAGTTCAAACCACACAAAAATGAGAAACTAAGTCACTGACCTCGGCAGCGTGAGGTAGTTGTGGAGATGGGAGGCAAGGGATGGTAGGGGAAAAACAAAGGAGGAGTCAACAATGCTCAATTGGAAACGTACTCATTACCTTGCTCCTATAACTGTAACCTCTCTGTAAAACATTTTTGCAATAAAAAAGTACAAAAAAGAGAAACAATATAGTTCTCAGAGAAGCACTTTAGAGGTAAGGAAAGTATGTCTGAATATCTGTACAAAATTCTACACTGCTTTTTTTTAATGTTCAGTATGGAACTGAGTAAACATGATTGCTTCCATTAAAAAAAGTAAGTCACTCTCAAAACTTGGGACAGTATTTCTGCCATTGCTAGCATTTGAGGTCACCATCCAGGTAACTCTTACACCATGGGTGAAGGCGAAGCTCACTGTCTTTGAGGAGAAGAAATTCAGGCTAGAGTTCCCAGGGCCTGAATGAAGGCCCTGCAATTGAAAAAATATTTCTATACATGTGTAATATATGATATACACTTATGCATGTTAATTTCATATTATGATTTTATTGATTTTGTATTTTATTTTTCTTTGATTCATTAATTGATTGATTATTGTATTTAGCATATTATACACATAATATTTATTACATTTTGCACAACTATAATAAAATTCTATGCAACAATTTAGGACATTGACTCATTTTTCATTAATATTTTATTAAGTATTGAAACATAATACATAATTAAATGGATGCATTTGTCACAGTTTTCACATGTTTAGAGTTTCTTCCAAGTATGAGCTTTGTCCAATCTTTGTACTTTTTCCTATTGGGATTTCTTTAGATGATTTATAGTCAGAAACCTTTTCCTGAGGATAGGCAAGTGAGGGGTAAAATTGAAAGGATGGAGCTAGAAATGTGGCTTAGTGGTAAAGAGCTCGCTTAGAATGCATGAATGCCAGGGTTTGAATCCTCAGTGCCACATACTCAGAAATAGGTAGAAACTGTGGAGTGGCTCAAGTGGCTAGCCTTGAGATAAAGGAGCTCAGAGACAGTACCTAGGCTCTAAGATCAAGACCCAGGACTGTCAAAAACAATAGACCAGATGCCAGTGTCTCACACATGGAAATCTAGCTTCTCAGGAGGCTGAGAGCTGAAGACCACAGTTCAAAGACAGCTTAGCCAAGGAAAGCCTGTTAGACTCTTATCTCCAGTGAACCACCAAAAGACCCCATGTGGTGCTTATTACTCAAGTGGTTGAGTGTTCGTCTTGACCTGAGGGGCTAAGTGACAGTGCCCAGACTTGAGCTCAAGACACACTATTGGGAAAAAAGTGAGGGTTAATCCAGGCACTTTTCCTATTTGCTAATTATGAGATCATTCTTTGGAAAATGAACACTGATGTATACCAGAACTGGAGTCAGAGCTTAAAGTTCAAGTGTAACACATCCATATGCCCAGCCTCTCAGACTCTAGCATTGTAACCTTGTGTCCTACAGGGTTCTGAAAGGTCCAATGTTGAAAGGCTTAATATGCTCCCCAAGCCCATTGTGATAGCAGTTGATTTGTACTGTCAAGGTCATTACAGCTCTGAGCCTAGCAGAGCACCAGTAGTTCAGGCCTGTCACCCTAGCTCAGGAGACTGAGGTTTGAGGATTACAAGGTGAAGCCAGCCAGGGCAGGATAGTCTATGAGACTCTGACTTCCACTTCTGAAAGGTCAGATGTTCAAGAGCTTCCTTTGTTTCCCTTGGTGATGAGAAGAACTTGCACTCTAAATGTTCTTAGAATTCTTGAGCTATAGAAGCAGGAAAGAATCATTGACCCATCTTGGGTTCACATGAAGTTCTTAGGCTCCAAACCCTAGCCCCGTTAGCAGAAAGAACTCCAGTGTAGCACTGTAATTGAAGGACAGAAAACAGTTTCAAAACCAGGCTAGGTGCAGAGACCAGGCCTACAGGATTCGGAGGCAGAATGTACACATTCAACAGATAAGTGAGCAGTAAAACCACTTCATATATTCCAGGCCATGCCAGCAATGGGAGGAAATCTAAAACACTCGTTAGAGTTACAACAGGGTCAGGCTTTTCTCAGCCTCTTCAAACAATGACTAATTAACATTCTTCTCACAAGTGAAGGGAGATTCAGGCTATCTTAGGTTACCAATAGAGCCAGTTTAGTCGGTGAAAGGGGAGGAACAGAGTAGAAAATCCCTGATCTCTGGTTTTAGGGAGTGGGTTTTTGACTCTCCATTTTTCAGATTTGAAAGCCCTTCTTCTCCCTCTGCCCGTCCTTTCTCCTTCCTTCATTCTCCACATAATTAATTCAAATCCCCAGACCAACTAGAGTCAGGGTTGTTTCTCTTCTTTCTCCAAGCATCTGAGTTAGAACCTGGCTCTGCCCAATTGGCTCTGGTGCCCTTGGCTGCCTGAGAAGTGGGAAATAGAGAGTCTTCTTGCTCTCTTGTTGTGTGAAGGCAATGCTGGTGTCCTGGCACAATGCAGAAGACCTAATGACTGGAAATTGTTCCCTTCTTTCCTCCTGAAATCCAAGACCAGATTCATCTATCATCTTCCTATCTATCTATCTATCTATCTATCTATCTATCTATCTATCTATCTATCTTTCTACCTATCCTATGTCTGTCTATCTATCTATCTACCTACCTACCATTCTACCTAGGTATCTCTTTGCCAGTTCTTGGGTTGAACTCAAGGCCTGGGCACAGTCTGTAGCACTCTACTACTTGAGCCACAGCCCCAATTGTGGATTATTCTATGTATGTGCTACTGAGGAATCATACCTAGGGCTTCTTGCATGCTAGAAAAGCACTCTCTCTGTAATCCACATTCCAAGCTCCCTCATCTTTTCCTTAATGGTAGTTTTTTAGGAAAGTATGTTGCCATTTTACCTCCCCAAGTTTAATTTTCTGAATACTGGATACTTCTATGAAACCTGTTATACTTTTCCCCTGCCTAGTTTGTTATGGTTCCTGAATTGGCCTCATAACAAATGTAAATGAAGGCTCCTGAGAGTGTCAGTGTATCATATAAGGACACAGGCCTGGAACCCTGGAAGAGAAAAGCCATGGGCCTGAAATGAAGAGAATGATGCAGTATATGAAAGGAGCATATCTGAAATATAAATCAGTAAATAAAAGGAGAAGCACTGCATAAGGTCTGTTTGCATTCAGGGAGGTAATATACAGACATAAGTAGGTAGGGCACTGATACATAAAATTGGCCTTCTCTTTTTGAAAAATTTTTGTGGACATCCCAAGGCTTAACCTCAGGGCCCAATGCATTCCTCTGCTGTTTTTCCCAAAGCTGCGGCTTTATCACTGCCACAGTTCCACTTTCAGCTATCTGATCATTAATTGGACATAAGCACCTCCCTGGCTTTCCTGCCTGGTCTGGCCTGTGTCTCCTTCTTGGCTTTCTCTCTCAAAGCTGGAACTCTGCCCTCTGGACCACTGTTCCACTTCTGGTTTTCTGGTGGTTTATTGGAGATACGAGTTTCACAGAATTCTTGCTCAGGCTGAATTTGAACGGCGATCTCCCAAACAGGATTCAAGCGGCTTTCCTCAGGGATACACCAAGGAGTCCTTCCACATAAACCCTTAGTCTAAATCTCGAGAGGCACTAGAGAAAAAGAGATACATGAAGATGTTTCTAGTCGGTTCTAGATATTTAAGGTTGTAGACACACAACACTCATAATTACTAGATCATTTTATAGACAAAAGGAGTAATGCAGACAGTATGAGGATAGCTCCAGCTTTTGGTCTTCTCATCTTGAGACAACAAATTCACTGCAGCTCAATGCTAAGTGACAGAATTGACATGTCCTATGGACATTTGCTCCCAAATCCTGTGACACTCATTTCTCACTTTTGGCTTCAAACATGTGTCCCAGAGGAGAAGATGAGGAGAGAAAATCTTTCTCAGGTAAAGCAGTTCTAAAGAATATTGGGTAGTTAATTTATAAATTCAAACCATTGGACTGACCCTGCTAAGAAGTCAGATTGTCCAGATTAAAAATGAAGAAGAAAAGAAAGAAGGTGCTAGTGGCTATTCACTGTAATCCCAGCTCCTCAGAGGGTGAGATGTAGATAAACTGAATTTGATTCCAGCCAGATTAGGAAAGTCCATAACACTTATTTCTAAGAGATCACAGAAAAACCCAGAAGTGGGGATGTGACTCAAGCTTAATGCATTACCCTTGAGCAAAATGTGCTGAGGGACAAGTTCTAGGCTCATAGTTCCACCCCAAGGCCTGCCCCCTCAAAAAAAGCCTGTACTTCCATTTCTTTGGGTATGTATGGATATATTCCTATAGGTGAAGCTCCAGAGTAGATATGATGAATGGCACCAAACTAGGTAATGTATATTCAATAAAATGATTTCACAACAGAGACTGCTTTCATGATAGTGCATGTTCCGGGGCTCCCCTCACTGTTCCCAGTGTAACCTGAGGGTTTCTCTGCATCCCAGGTCTGCTGGAAAAAGTCTCTCTCATTGTCTGGACAGGCAGACAAAAGGACTCAGTCCTGTACAACTGTGTAGCAAACAACTCCGTCCGGGTCAGATAGTGAGGATGAGTGTTAGTGGGCTCTGAAGTTCAGGAGAAATAGGTCTCTTTGTACCCCAAACTATTTCCCCAGTGCTCTGGTTTGACAGGAAGCCTTCATATGTGCCACCTTCTGTGACAGGCCACATCATGTGCACTTATCCTGGTTTTGTGAGACTATATTCCAGTGTTCAGATACAGTGCTCAATATAATTCAAGAGTCCTGGCGGACAAGTAGGGCATTGAACCTAATGAAATGTTTCATTGCCTGTGATGATGGGCCTATGATGTCTCTCTTAGATTTCAGGAAGCTTGGGAAATCCAAGCACATATCTGGTATCACAAAGCTTCCTGTCATCTAGGGCTGGTGAATCTCATCAGGTTTTGAAACATTTGACCTCTCCTAGTTGGGCCCTGGGTGGCCAGGTTTTGGGGTAGAACACAGGGCCTGGTTGCTGACCATGAGCTCAGTGCAGAAGCATGGTGCTTTACCATTTTGTGTAACAGCATCACTTCTTGTCTGTGTATGTGTGAGTGTGTGTGTGTGTGCGTGCACACGTGGGAGAGGGCGCATAGGCATATACACGATTCTTGGAGGTTGAACTCAGGACCTGAGCACTGTACCTAGTTTCTCTTTTTTAAGTATAACCCTCTCCTACTTGAGCCACAGAGCCAGTTCAGGCTTTTTTTTAGGATTGTGGTCCTGAGAAATCAAACTCAGGGTTTCATATTTGCAAAGCACTCAAACCCTAAGGCACATTCCCAGCCCTCTACTTCAGGTTTGTTTGTTTCTGTCTTTTTTTATTGTTGTAGAAGATGATGTCTGGTCCTGGGTGCTATCCTTGAGCTCTTCAGCTCAAGTCTTGTGCTCTACCACTTGAGCCAAATGCCTCTTCAGCTTTTCTGGTGGTCCATTGGAGCTAAGTGTCTCAAGGACTTTCCTGCCCATGCTGGCTTTGAACCATGAACCTCAGATCTCATCCTCCTGAATAGCTTGGATGACAGACATGAGTGACAAGCAACTAGCTTCCACTTCAGGTTTCTTAGTGGTGAATTGGAGATAATAGGCTCATGAGACCTTTTGTGTCTGGGATAGTTTGGAACCCATGTCCTCAGATCTCAGCTTCCTGAGAAAGCAGGATGAGAGACCTCAGCTCTAGACCCCTAGGGCTGTTGCCTCTCCATGCAATTAATAATATTGTTTTCATCCTTAATGAATTATTAATGAAATCAACCACTGTTCCAAAACTATTGAGTCCATGTCATTAATACTATTCTTTGAAAATGTCAAAAATATTCATTAAAATCCATTTGCCTCCTAAAATCACTCTATTTATATAGTAGTATTCAGAAACAACTTATTCAACCTTGCCATTCATAATCTTCCGTCGGTATTCCTATGAATAAGAAGGAGATTCTTAGGATTTCCCACCTTTGGTAGGGGTCACGACTGGGCTTCAAACACAGGGCCTATGTTGCCATGTTGGCCTATGGCTTCCTTGGTAGCTCACCAGCCTTCAGCAATGCCAGGTTACCAACATTTTTCAACAGTGTCATTCAGACAGAATGGTAAAACCGGCAGCCAACTGCAAGTTGCCAGTTGTTTTTTTTTTTTTCCTATGTCGCATTAATTTTTTTTTTTCTTGTCAGACTTTAGGGCCCAGGAACCCAGGTTCGGCTGTGGGTCCAGTGGCTACACCCCAGCCTAGAGTGATCAAAGCTGAGGCAGAATTGCCACAACATGAGTTCAAGCCCTATGCTTGACAAAATAAAAATACATACATACATACATACATACATTAAAAATATTTTAAAAATTATGAGGCTCCTTGGCTTGGAATTCACACAATTTTTTCTGCCAGGCCTGGGAATTGAACTCAGGGTCTGGGTAAATCTGCAGCATTGTGAGGGATGGGGAAGATCACCTTTCTGGAAGACAAGAAATTCAGGCCTGTTCCTAGGGCCTGAATTCAAGTCCTAGCACTCGAAAAATTAATATTCGTATATATTTTAAATACATGATTTATATTTACCTACACATGTTTACTGCATACTATGGTTAGTGTATTCATTTTATTTTGTGTTTTATTTGTTTCTTATGCACTTTAGTGAGTATGACTACACTTATAACATTTTTTTGCATCCTATTACATAAGACGTAGATGAGCCTATGTATTCTACATCATTCCTGAGTCCCAGAAATTTCACCGATAAGGAAAACAAGTGGGACAATTGGCTCTCCACCAGGATTAAGTTTTTGGCAGTTTTGTAACTTAAACTCAGGGCCTAGCAGGCCCACTTCATGAATGGGTAAATGTTAGCACACCAGTCTGATGCAAGAGACGTTGTGGGGAAATTTGAGGACCTGAGATCAAGCTTTAGGAATGGCCAATATAAAAACAGATAGATGTTTAGATTGCAGTGTGTGTGTGTGTGTGTGTGTGTGTGTGTGTGTGTGTGTGCGTGTGTGTGTATTTACAAATGTGTATGCATCTATAAATGTATACAGAGAGAGACAGATAGACATTTATGTAGACTCTAGTGTATAACCCTATATAAAGGGTGATCTCTATATATTATTTCTATATATTATATTACTACCAATTATTTAGTATAAAATTATGCCTCCATTAATCAATTATAGAAGAAGACTTATAAAGTATTAATCAATGACCTATATTTATTAAATACAATCTTAACCTGGAATGACTAGCTAATTAGTAATTCAGTTAGTACATTTCAAACATTCTATTAGTGTTCCTATAGATAGGAATAAGTTTCCTAGGATCTTCAGCCATGTGTAGGTGGCAGTCCCAGGATTGAACTCCCAGGACTGAATTCAGGGCCTAGGTGTCTAGGTTAGGCTCAGGCTTCACTGAGCCCAACCATCAATGCAAGCTCATGTACAATTTTCAAGCTGAGTCATTGAGACCCAGGAGGGTCACAGTGCTAAGGAAACAAAGGTAAAACTGTTGTATAAAACTTCCTGATTTTTCCTCCTCCATTTTTGTTGGTTCGTTGTATTTTTGCCAGCGCTGGGAGTTGAACTCGGGTCTTAGGATACCTGGATTATCTGTGGGTGTAAAAGCTGCACCCCAGCCTAGGGTAATCATGGTTTAAGACACAATAAAATGCTTCCTTGAGCAAAAGAAGCTCAGTGAAAATGTCTAGGCTCACAGTTCAAGTCTCAGGACATGCCACAAAAAAGAGCCAGTAACTCCATGTGTCTGTGTTTGTATGCATGTATTTATATCAGTGAACATCAGAGTCTCTATGAAGAAATGTACCCAGCTAGGAAATTTGCTTTGAATAGAATGATTTCATAGCACAGCGAATGCTTTCAAGACAATGCATGTTCTGGGGCTCCCCTTATTGTTCCTAGTGTAGCCTGAGGGGTTCTGCATACCCCGCTGGAGTAAGTCTGACTCATTGTTGGAACAGGCAGACAAAAAGCCTCACTCCTGTATTGCTGTGTAACAAACAATTCATCTGGACCAATTATTGAGGATGTGTGCAGGCAGGTTCTGAAGGTCAGGAGAAAAAGGCCTCTTTGTACCCCAAACTATCTCTCTCCCCAATGCTCTGTTTCTTTTGTTTTTGTTTTTGTTTTTTGGTAGGTCATGGGGCTTGAACTCTGGGCTTGGGAGCTGTCCCTGCACTCTCCAGCTCAAGGTGAGCCCTCTACCACTTGAGCTACAGAGCCACTTCCGGTTTTCTAGTGGTTTATTGGAGATAGGAGTCTCATAGTCTTTCCTGCCCAAACTGGCTTTGAACCATGATCCTCAGATCTCAGCCTCCTGAGTAGCTAGGATTAGAAGTGTGAGCCACCAGCGCCAAGCCCAGTGCTCTGTTTTGACAGCAAGCATTCATTTGTGCAACCTCAATGGCAGGCCAAGTTCCTGCCCTCATCCTGTCATTGTAAGATTGTGTTTCAGTGTTGAACCAAACTGCTAACATGAATTGAAGAGTCCTTCTGGCAGATAATTAGGGAACTGAACCTAATGAAATGATTCATTATTGGCAATGGTGCCTCCGTGTGTGTGTGAGTGTGTGTGTGTGTGTGTGTGTGTGTGTGTGTGTGTGTGTGTGTGTGTGTGCTTGAACTCAGGACCTAACCACTGTACCTGAGTTTCTCTTGTCCAAGTACAGCACTCTACCACTTGAGTAACACAGCCACTTCAGCCTTTTTTTCTAGGGATGTGGATCAAACCCAGAGTTTCACACATGTAAAGCAGTCTACCCCTAAGAAACAATCCTAGCTCTCCACTTCAGGTTTCTTTCTTTTCTTGTAAGTTGGAGGAGTTCAAATCGGGGCCTGGGTGTTGTCTCTGAGCTCTTCAGCTCAAGTCTAGTGCACTGCAACTTGAGCTACAGCACCTCTTTAGGCTTTCTGATGGTTTATTGGAAATAACCATCTCAAGGAATTTCCTGCCAGGCTGGCTTTCACCTGTGATCTGGGATAATTTTTTTTAACTCCATAATTTAGTGACTTTAATTTTGAGAGCAGAAATTAACAAACTTTTTGAAAATTTCATTAGAATATTTTAAAATCAATTTCAAAAGTATTTTTAAAAGGTACTTTAAAAGTCCTTGGATAGAGATGTGCTCATTTCCAGATACAAACATCTGTCTGGCATCATTACATCAAGACTAAAGGAGCATCAGAGCCACTCAACCACCAAGGGGAAAAGGTACCAAGATTCTCAGCTTCCTGAGCAGGCAGGATGATAGATCTCAGCTAAAGAGACCTAAGCCGTGACACTTTGCTGCAAGGGGGTCCTTGGCTCCACATAGTAGAACATTAGCCATAAACCCAAGAAAAAAGTCAACACCTAGGCTCTGAGTTCAAGGTTCATGATATAGAAAACTAAACCAAAACAATTGTCTACAGGAGACAAGTCACTAGAGCTCAGTATATACATTAATTTGGCCCTGCCTTCGGGACATATCTGAGCCTCGAATTTCTCATCTGCAAAATCATCTTACTTGTGTAGATCTTATAAGGACCAGATGAAAGAATACAACTCATGAAGGGCTCAGCACATAGTACCCTGTGAATGAGTCAGCACACAATACCCCATGAACAACCCAGTACCCTGTGAAGGACTCAACACCCAACACCCCAGGAAGGACTAATAACATGGCTGTATCCTACAAACTGTCATTAGAATTAGGGTGCTTATCACCACTCTTTCAGATACAGGTTACAAACTGCACAAGTTCACATCTAACAGTTTAGAGGGGTGTTTTTTTGGGGGGCGGGCCATCAGCCTAGGAGATTTCGCTCATAGTTTGAACATACTGTCCTAAGACCTTTTCCTCAAGGCTATATCTCTACCACTTTGAGGCACAGCTCAAAGTCTAGCAGATTCCCTGGCAGGGCTGAGTTTTCAACACACCAGTGTCTGATCTCACCCTCTGAGCAGCTAGGGGTGAGCCAGCAGTGTCTGGTTCCATGATGCTGGGTTGCAGCTGTTGACCTCTGGCTAAGTCAGTTCAGATGACAGCCATCAGGTTCAGACTACCAGCTTGATCTGTGAAGAGGTATTTGAAATCTTGGCCTTCTATTCTTGCAGTTAGAACATTCTAACTTGTTTTTGGTGCCAGTCCTGGGGCTTGAGTATGGGCCTAGATACAGTCTCTAAGCTTTCATGTTCAAAGCCAGTGCCCAACTGGTTGAGTTACAGCACTACTTCTGGCTTTTTCTGTGCATGTGATAGTGTGGAATCGAACTCAGGGCTTCATACATACTAGGCAAGCACTCTACTACTGAGCCCCAGGAATGACCAGTGTAGAAATATAGATAGATAGATAGATAGATAGATAGATAGATAGATAGATAGATAGATAGATAGATAGATAGATAGATAGATAGATAGATAGATAGACAGATTGTTACATACATATATATATATATAAGTATATATGTAGGTATGTATATATGTATGTATGTATGTATGTATATAAAAACAAGACAAAGATGTCTGTATATTATTTAATTATATATACGATATTACTACCAATTATTGATAAATTATCCCTTAATTTATTTAAGTATTATGGTTGAATACATAACAAAATATTAATTGTAAATTAGTCAATGTACTATAATTATTGTGCATAATTTTATAATGTAATCATATACTACTAATGTAATTGGTACTTTACAACATTCCATTCATATGGATGTATATCAAAATGCTTTTCTTTGGATCTCCCGCCCTTGATAGGTGGCAGTCCTGGGATTCACATGCCGGGCCTAGGTTGCTGGTTTTGGGTATGGCTTCCTTGATAGCCCACCAAAGTTCAACAGTGCAAGGTCATGTACACTTTATGGTCCCTGATATTTAGACCCAGGATGGTTGTAAAGGAAAAAATGTAAAACTGCCTTCTGGAACTTCCCAGTTTTATCCTTCTCCCTTTTTTTCCCAGCACTATTTTTTTCTTTCTTTTTTTTGGTTTGGGGCCAGAACTCTGGGTCTGGGTGCTGTCCCCCAACTCTTCAGCTCAAGGTTATCTCTCTATCACTTGAGCCATAACACTACTTCCTGCTTTTTTCTGCTTATGTGGTGCTGAGGAATCGAAACCAGGGTCTTATGCATGCATGGCAAGCAATCTATAACTGAGCCACCTTCCCAGCGCTTCTCTGTTTTTTGTTGTTGTTTTTTTTGCCAGTCCCAAGATTTGAACTCGGGTCCTAGGATCTCAGGATGGACTGTGGGTTTAGATGCTGCAGCCCAGCCTAGGATGATCAAGGCTGAGGCAGAGTTGCCATGAACTGAGTTCAAGCCCTAATCCTGGCCAAAAGAAATTAAGGCCCTTGCTTAGAATTTTGATCATTTTTCTGGCAGGTCTGGGATTTGAATTCAGGGTCCAGGTAACTCTGTGGCACTGTGGGGCAGAGGAAGCTCACCATCATTGAAGACAAGAATTTCAGCCCAGTTTCCAGGGCCCAAATTCAAGCTCCAGGACTGATAAAAATAATATTCATATATGAGATCTATTTACATACATGGGGCTACTCCATATGACATTTATTAATCTTATGTTTTATTTTAGTTTATTACATATATACCATTTATTATATTTATTACATATTATCACATGGATATATTTGCATGTGGATTATACATCATACTAAGACCCAGGACTTTCACAGAGAAGGAAAAAGTATGTGTCAAAATTGGCTTCTGACTCCACATATAAAATTTTGGAAATGCTGGGATTTGAACTCACAGCCCACAATGCTGAACTTATGAACGGGTCAGTTGTAGAACAAAAGCCTTTGGCAAACTGAGCTACCAGCCAGTTCTGAGAACCTGGGAACAAGCCATAATTGTGACTGATATATATATATAGATATAGATTTAGATGTAGGTATAGATATAGATGGTTAGATAAATAGACAGATAGATGTGTAGTTTGCAATATATATAAGAGAGAGAGAATGTGAGGATATTAAATTATATATATTGTGAATTATTATTAAATTATGCCTCCATTTAATGAAGTATGATGGTTGAATATTTATTAAAGCATTAATGTAAAAGTACTCAGTATTCTTTAATTGGGATAATCATACCATGGTGCTAGAATGGAAGACATAATCCACTCCTTTTTTATATATCAATATGAATGGAATGTTGTAAAGTAACAATTACATTAGTACTGTATGACTACATTTTAAAATTTTACAAACCTACAGCCAGCATTATACTCAATGGTGAAAAACTAAAGCCATTTCCTCTTAACTCAGGAACGAGACAAGGATGCCCACTCTCTCCAATTCTCTTCAATCTAGTATTAGAATGCCTAGCTACAGCAATAAGACAAGATGCAGACATAAAGGGGATCCAAATAGGGAAAGAAGAAATAAAACTCTCCCTCTTTGCAGATGACATGATCTTGTATTTAAAGAATCCCATGGACTCCACTCCCAAATTACTCAAGCTGATTCAAAACTTTGGCAAAGTAGCAGGTTATAAAATTAACCCCCCAAAATCAATGGCTTTTCTATATGCCAACAATGAGAAAAGTGTGGCTGAAATTAGGAAAGCAACTCCATTTGTAATAGCCCCACAAAAAAATAAAATACCTAGGAATTAACTTAACCAAAGAAGTGAAGGACCTCTATGATGAAAACTTTAAAATCTTGAAAAAGGAAATCAACACAGAACTTAAAAAATGGCAAAACCTCCCATGCTCCTGGATTGGCAAGATTAACATCGTGAAAATGGCAATTCTTCCCAAGGTTATTTACAAATTCAACGCGATACCTATCAAAATTCCACCCTCATTCTTCAAGGAAATAGAGGAGGCAATCCAAAAGTTCATATGGAACAATAAAAGACCCCGAATAGCAAAAACGCGCCTCAACGGAAAGAACACTGCTGGAGGAATATCAATACCAAATTTCAAACTCTACTCTAAAGCCATAGTAATCAAAACAGCTTGGTATTGGCATAAGAACAGACCTTAGGACCAATGGAATAGAATTGAAAACCCAGAAATGAACCTACTGACCTATAGCCATCTAATCTTCGATAATTAAGCTAAAACAATAGAATGGAAGAAAGACAGCCTCTTCAGTAAATGGTGCTGGCAAAATTGGTTAACTACATGTAGAAAACTAAAGCTAGATCCTTATATATCACCCTGCACCAGAATCAACTCCAAATGGATCAAAGACCTTGAACTCAAAGCAGACACTCTGAAAACATTACAGGATGGAATAGGAGAAACCTTAGGTCTCCTTGGCTCAGGCAGAAATTTTCTGAATAGAGACCCAGAAGCACAACAAATCAAAGAAAGGTTGGACAAATGGGATTGCATACGGTTGCAGAGCTTCTGCAGGGCAAATGACATAGCTAGCAAGATCAATAGAAAGCCCACCGATTGGGAGAAGATCTTTACTAGCCATACAACGGACAAGGGTCTCATATCTAAAATATACTTGGAACTCAAAAAATTAAACTACCCAACAACAAATCCTCAAAGAAACAACTGCCCAATAAATAAGTGGGCGAAAGACTTAAAGAGAAGCTTCTCTGAAGAAGAAAGAAGGATGGCCAATAGACAAATGAAGAAATTCTCAACATACCTAGCCATAAAAGAAATGCAAATCAAAACAACATTGAGATATCACCTCACTCCAGTTAGAACAGCAAAAATCAAGAACTCTAACAACAACAGATGCTGGAGGGGATGTGGACAGAAAGGAACCTTACTTCATTGTTGGTGGGAATGTAAACTTGTTCAACCACTTTGGAAAGCAGTATGGAGGTTCCTCAAAAGACTTCACATAGATCTCCCCTATGATCCAGCAATCCCACTTTTGGGCATTTACCCAAATGTTTACAAACAAGACCACACTAAAGCTACCAGCACAACTATGTTTATTGCAGCATTATTTACCATAGCTAAGATATGGAACCAACCCAGATGCCCCTCAGTAGATGAATGGATCAAGAAAATGTGGTATATATACACAATGGAATTCTATGCCTCCATCAGAAAGAATGACATTTCCCCATTTGTTAGGAAATGGAAAGGTTTGGAAAAAATTATATTAAGTGAAGTAAGCCAGGCCCAAAGAAGCATAGGTCCCATGGTTTCCCTTATTTGCAATATCTAGTATAGGTATGAGTCAAGCAGAAAAGGTCAGATAATGTGATGTTAGGAAAATGAACCCTTAAATATGTATTTTAATGTTTTCGTTTCTTTCATGCATATGTTTCTAACGCATTTATAAGATTATTTCTTTGTTGCTTTGTATGTCCCTCCCCCACAGTGTAACCCCCGCTTTCACTATATTTTATGTCAGTATAACATGTGGAGGAGATGGGGGCAAACAAGTCGTTTAAGGATACAGGTGGACCTGTTGCAACAATGAGAAGTACAAAATGTCATGTCAAAACCAGCTTTACAAAGTCGGTGGGTGGGCGGAGGGGGGTATAAGTGGGTGGTGGGGGGAGGGGGGAGGCTGGGAAGGGAGGTGAAGGGTAAACAAAGGAGGAGGCTGCAATGCTTGGTAAGAAATGTATGCATTATCCTGCCCATGTAATTGTAGCCCCTCTGTACAGTATGTTCTCAAATAAAATAAAATAATATTAAAAAAAATTTACACAATAATTATAGTACAATGACTAATTTGCAATTAATATTTGTTATGTATTCAACCATAATACTTAAATAAAGTAAGGGATAATTTATCAATAATTGGTAGTAGTGTTTATATAATTAAATAATATACAGGAACTAACTGCAAATTTAGTTGTTATTTTTATAACATTCCATTAAGCATTCACATGAATAGGAAAGCTTTTCTCAAGATCTCCCTCCATGTGTAGGTGGGAGTCCTGGCATTTGAACTCAAGGCCTGGGTAGTTTACTTCAAAATGCAAACCATTAGAATGACACTGTGAAGATTTCATTTTTTCACAATGAAAAAAAAGAACAAGAAGAAAAGAAAGCCAGGTGTCAGAGGTTCCTGCCTATAATCCTAGTTCTTCAGGAGTCTGAGTGGTAGAGAATGCCAGTTTGAATTCAGCCGGGACAGGAAAGTCTACAGCACTCTTACTTCTGAGGGATCACAGGAATAAAAGATCGTCATGAATGGGGTTGTGACTAAAGGGCAGAGGGCTACCCTTGAGCAAAATGAGCTCAGAGACAGTGCTTAGGCTCATAATACAACCCCCGGACCTGCCAAAAAAAAATACAAGTAACTCCATGTCTCCCCTTGTATGTATGCATGCATTTCTATCTGTGAATGTCCAGAGTCCCTATGATGAAAGGCACCCAGCTAGGAAATTTGCTTCAAATAGAATGATTTCATAGCACAGAGAGTGTTTACAAGACAGTGTATGTTCTGGGGATCTCCTCACTGTTCTCAGAGGAGCCTGAGGTTTTCTCCACACCCCAGGCTGCTGGAGAAAATCTGCTTCATTGTTGGAACAGGCAGACAAAAACCCTCACTCCTGTACAGCTGTGTAACAAACAACTCCATCTAGGACAATTAGTGAGGAGGAGTGTGGGCAGGCTCTGAAGGCTACGAGAAAAATTCCTCTTTGTACCCCAAGCTATCACTCTCCCCAGTGCTTTGTTTTGACAGGAAGCCTTCATTTGTGCCACCTCCCGTGGCAGGCCAACTTCCCTGTACTTATCCTGTCTTTGTTATACTATGTTCCAGTGTTGAAATGACCTACTACAATTAATTCAACGGTCCTTTTGGCAGACAATAAGGGAGCTGAACCTAATACAATGATTCATTATTGGCAACAGTGCCTTCCTAGATTTCTGGAAGCTTGCTAAATCCAAGCATATGTCTAATATCACAATGCTTCCTGTTATTTAGGGCTGTTGAAGCTCATCAGGTTTTGAAACCTTTTACCTCTCCTAAATGGGCCCTGGGTGGCTAGGTTTTGAGGTTGAACACGGGGCCTGGGTGCTGACCATGAGCTCAGAATTTTACCATTTGGTATCACAGCTTCAATTCTGGTATCTATGTGTGTGTGTGCGTGTGTTTGTGTGTGTGTGTGTGTGTGTGTGTGTGTGTGTGTGTGTGTGTGCGTGTGCGTGTGTGTGCATGTGTGTGTGTGCATACACTTGTCCTGGAGTTTGAACTCAGGACCTGAACACTGTACCTGAGTTTCTCCTGTGCAAGGATAGCACTCTACCACTCGAGCCACACAGCTATTTCAAGCTTTTTTCTAGTGATGTTTTACTAAGGAATCAAACCCAGGGATTCATACCTGCAAAGCACTCTACCCCTAAGACACAGTCCCAGCACTGCACTTCAAGTTTCTTTCTTTCTTTTCTTGAAAGTTGGAGGAATTGAATCTAGGCCT
Source organism: Dipodomys merriami (assembly GCF_024711535.1). NCBI lineage: Eukaryota > Metazoa > Chordata > Mammalia > Rodentia > Heteromyidae > Dipodomys > Dipodomys merriami. The sequence goes on along the minus strand of NW_027203094.1, from coordinate 91,613 downwards.
GAGAGCTATCCTTGAGCTCTTCAGTTAAAGCCAAGCACCCTACCACTTGAGCTACAGCACCCCTGCACGATTTTGGTAGTTCACTGGAGAGAAGCCTCTCAAGGAATTTCTTCCCAGCCTGGCTTTGGACTGTGATCCTCAGCTCTCAGGCTCTTGAGTGGCTAGGATTTCAGGTGCAATCACCAGCGCCCAGCTTCCACTTCAAATTTCTAAGTGGTGAATAGGAGACAATAGACTTATGGGACCTTTTGTGTCTGGGAGAGTTTGGAACGGAGATCATCATATCTAAGCTTCCTGAGTAGGAAGTATTACAAACCTCAGCTACAGATACCTAGACTGTAACACTCTGTTGCAAGGCGGTTCTTGGCTCCATGTGGTAAGGTGCTAGCCATGAGCCCAACAGGGAATGGTCAGTGGCTAATCCCTAAGTTCTAGGTTAATGACTGAGAAAAATAAACCAAAACAATTATCTGCAGGAGACAACTCACTAGAGTTAGGTACATACATAATTTTGACCCTGACATGGGGACATATCTTAGCCTCAATTTTCTCATCTACACAATCATCTTACTTGTGGAGCTCTTCTAAGAAACAGATGAAAAAATGCACCCTGTGAAGGACTCAGTACACAACACCTCCTGAAGGACTCATCACATAGCTGTATCCCAAACACTGTCGTTAGAATTAGGGTGTTTTCATCAGTATTATTATTCTTTCAGAAACACATCCCAAGCCACACAAAGTTCACATCTAATGATTTAGAGGGGTGGCTTTTTTGGGGGGAGGTGGAGTGAGACATGGGGATTGCACTGAAAAGTTGGGGGTACTGTCCTAAGATCGTTTGCTCAAGGTTAGAGCTCTACCACTTTGAGCCACAGCTCAGTTTCACAGACTTCCTGCCAGAGCGGGTTTTAAACCCACCAGTGTCAGATCTTAGCCTCCAAGTATATTGGATGCCAGAGGTGAGCAAGCCAGCAGCATCTGGTTCTGTGGAGCTGGGTTGCAGCAGTTTACCTCTGGCTAAGTCAGGTTAGATGGCAGCTGTCAGCACCAGACTCAAGGCTTGCTCTGTGATGAGGTATTTGCAGTGCTATCCTTATATAGTTGCAGTCAGAACATTCCATCTTTTTTTGGTACCATTCCTGGGCCTTGAGTAAGAGACTAGACACAGTCCCTACGCTTTCATGCACAAAGCTAGTGCTCGGCTGCTTGAGCAACAGCACAACTTCTGGATTTCTGTGTGTACAGGGTAGTGAGGAATCCAGGGCTTTGTACATACTAGGCGAGCACTCTACAACTGAGCCCCAGTGACCGACAAGTGTATAAACAGATAATTGTGTAGATTCGTAGATAATCAGACAGACAGACAGACAGACAGACAGACAAGATAGATAGATAGATAGATAGATAGATAGATAGATAGATAGATAGATAGATAGATAGATAGATAGATAGATAGATAGATGTAGTTGCATAAAACAAGAGAGAGATGTCTGTATACTATGAAATTGCATATACCATATTACTCAACATTATTGGCAATTAAATTATTCCTTCCTTTTCAAAGTATCATGATTGAATACATAATAAAGTACTAATTGAAAATTAGTCAATGTAGTATAATTGTTGTGTATAATTTTATAATATAATCATGCACTACTAATTTAATTGTTACATTTATAGCATTCCATTTGTATGGATTTATATGGGAATGAGTTTCTTAGAATCTCGCCATTCATTAGAGGCAATCCCGGGATTCGACCTCCATACCTAAGTTGTCAGTTTTGGCTATGGCTTCCTTAATAGCCCACTAAACATCAGCAATGTTAGGTTATATTCACTTTCTGGGCCTTGTCATTTGCACTCAGGAAGGCCACAATACAAAGGAAAATAAAAGTAAAACCACCTTCTTGAACTTCTCAGTTTTATGCTTCTACTTTTTATTTTTTTCCCAGGCCCAAGAATTGAACTCGGGGCCTGGGATATAAGGGTCGGCTGTGGCAAAGATGCCAACACCTGAGTGCAAGCCCTGTGCTAGGCTAATAATAATAATAATAATAATAATAATAATAATAATAATAATAATAATAATAATAATAATAAGGCCCTGGTTTGGAATGTGCACCATTTTTCCGGAAGCCTTGTGTTTTAAATCAGGTTCTGGATAACTCTGTGACACTGTGGGTGAAAGGGAAAGGATCACCGTTCTTGACTACAAGAAATTCAGATCGCTTCCCAGGGCTTGAATTGAAGCCCCAGCTCTGGAAAAAGTAATATTAATATATAAGATCTATTTATATACATAGGTATACTGCATATGTTGTTTATTACTCTTATATATTTAATATTATTACATATATATGTTTCTTTTATTACATCATATCACATCGGATATATTTGCATATGGATTATACATCATATTGAGACCCAGGACTTTCACAGAGAAGGAAAAAAATGTGTCAAGATTGGCTTCTGACTCCAGGAATAAATTTTTGGCCATGCTGGGATTTCAACTCACGGCCTACAATTGCCAATCCCAAAATGGGGTCACAATCTTAGCACACCAGCCTCCAGCAAACTGAGCTGCCAGGAAGTTCTGAGTACCTGTGATCAATCCGCAGGTGTTCCCAATAGTATATACATGCATAGAGAAACAGGGAATGTGCAGATATTACATTGTATATATATACCAATTATTAGTTATTAAATTATGCCTCCATATAATACTTAGGAAAGCATTAATTAAAAATTAGTCAATATCTTTCCATTAGGGGAATCATACCATGGAGCTAGAAATTATTGTATCCTTGTGAGAAATAATATTCTTTTAATGCTTCATAAGATATTAAATAAAATCAATCAACCGACTGAAATCATGATGTCTCATTGTATACAAATATCATTCATGATCATATCATTCAACTGTGACATTGATAATATCCCATCGTTATTCCTGTGTATAGGAATGAGCCTCTTAGGATCTCCCACCATCCAGAAGTGGCATGACTAGTATTCGAAATGTAGGCCCATGTTGCTGGGAGGGACTATGGCTTCTCCAATGGCCTGCAATTAAAAAAACATATTTAGCTCCCTAGTTTGCAATTCATGCCATTTTTTTCTGCCAGGCCTGGGATTTGAACTCAAGGTCTGGGTAAATATGCAACACCATGAGGGAAGGGAATCTGACCATGCTTAAAGACAAGAAAGGCAGGCCTATTCCCTAGGCCTGAATTCAAGCCTCAAGCCTGGAAAACATCCTCCTTATATCCATTTTAAAGAGAGGATTTATACTTCCATACAGATATTCCATATTTTGTTGGGTGTGGTTATTCATTTTATTTCTTGTTTTATTCATTTATTTTCCATTTATTTTATTGACTCTGATGATCCCTCTAACATTTATTACATTGTTTACATCTTATATCACAGCATCCAGATTTGTCTATACATTCTCCATCATGCCTGACATCGAGGACTTTCCCAGAAAAGGAAAACATGTGTTATAATTGGATTCTTACTCCAAGATTAAATTTTTGGCAGTGCTGGGATATGATCTCAGGGATTAGCAAGCCCAATTCATGAATGGATGAGTGTGAGCACGGCAGCCTCTAATCAATGAAGCTGTCAGGTGCTTAGAACCAGTCCCAGGTTTGGCCAAAACAGTGATACATGGATAGGCAGAGGGTGGTATACAAATAAATATGTATTGGTAAAGAGCACCAGAGCCATCTATCTATGATTGAAGGACACTTACAATGTTCCTACCAACTCTTAGGCATTTATTATACCACCATTGAAGGAATATTATTCTTTCCATGAATAATAATCTATTAATTAAGATCAATCAGCGTCCTAGGATTATTGCTTCCAATTTTAGACTAGACAAAAGCATGAACTACTCTCAACTGGTATTCCTATGCATAGGAATGAGTCTTTTGTGGTCTCCTGCCATTGGTAGGTGTCAGGACCGGGATTTGTATCCAGGGCCTATGTTGACAGGTTGGCCTATGGATTCCCTGATAGCACGCCAGCATTTACATATGGCAGGTCAGGTTCACTTTGCAGCCATGTCATTCAGACCCAGGATGGTCACCCTGCAAATAAAAAGAGGTAAAACACCCAGCCCTCTGCAGCTCGCCACTTTTTATGCTATGTTACTTATTTTTCTTCCTGCAAGCCCTCTGGACCTAGGATCCCTGGATTGTCTATGGGTCCGAGGGTGTACCCCACACTAGGGCAATTGAAGCTGAGGCAGAGTTGCCACTACCTGAGCTCAAGCCACATGTCGGCAAAATAAAGAATAAATAAAAAATAATCATTTAAATTAAAAAAGAAACAAAGCTCCCTGGTTTGGAATTTCTACCAGTTTTCTTTCCTAGCCTGGGATTTGAACTCAGGGTCTTGGTAAATATGTAGCAATATGAGGCAAAGTGCAGAGTTGCCACTACTTGAGTTCAAACGCCATACAAATCCAAAAATAAAAATTAAGTCACTGAGGTTGGCAGAGGGAGTAGTTGTGAGATGGGAGGGAAGGGATGGTAGGGGGAAAACAAAGGAGGAGGCAACAATGCTCAATAGGAAATGTACTCATTACCATGCTCATTTAACTGTCATCTGTCTGTACAACATTTTTACAACAAAAAAATGAAGAAAAGTAGTGCTCAAAAGAAGCATTTTGGGGGTAAGAGAAAGATGTCTGAATAGATGTACAAAATGTTACACTGCTTTTTAAAAAATGTTCAGTATGTCACTGAATAAACATAACTGCTTCCATTAAAAAAAATTGTCACTATCTTGGAAGTTGAGCCAGTATTTCCATCATTGCTGGGATTTGATCTCACCATCCAGGTAACTCTTTTGCACCATGGGTGAAGACATAGCTTACTGTCCTTGAGGAAAAGAAATTCAGGCTAGAGTTACAAGGGTCTGAATGAAGGCCCTGCAATGGAAAAAATATTTCTATATATGGGTAATATATGATATATATTTACATATGTATGTGTATTACATATTATGATTTTTATTATTGATTTTTGTATTTATTTAATTTTTTACTTGGTTCATTTATTTATTGTATATATTGTATTTAGTATTATTATACACATAATATTTAGTACATGTTGTACATCTATTATAAATTTATACACAACAATTTAAGACATTGACTCGTTTTTCATTAATATTTTAAGTGTTGAAACATGATATATAATTAAATGGAAGCATTTGTCACAGTCTTCATATGTTTAGAGTCTCTCCCAAGTATGAGCTTTGCGTTCTTTATCTTTGGAACCTTGCTGTAGGAATTTTTTTAGATGACTTTTACTCAGAAGCCTTTTCTTGGGGATAGGCAAGTTGAGGGATAAAATTGTAAGAGTGGGGCTAGAAATGTGGCTTAGTGGTAGAGAGCTGGCTCAGGATGCATGAATACTAGGGTTTGAATCCTCAGTGTCACGTAATCAGAGTGGCTCAAGTAGCACAGCCTTAGGCTTGAGAAAAAGGAGCTCAGAAACAGTACCCAGGACCTAAGATCAAGCTCCTGGACTGTCAAAAACAATAGGCCAGATGCCTGTGGCTCACAACTGGAACCATAACTTCTCAGGAGACTGAGATCTGAAGACCACAGTTCAAAGACAGCCTAGGCAAGGAAAACCTGTTAGGCTCTTATCTCCAATGAACCACAAAAAGACCACATTTGGTGCTGTGGGGCAAGTGGTAGAGAGTTTGCCTTGAGCTGAAGGCCTCAGGGACAGTGCCCAGCCTTGAGTTTGAGACACAAAAGTGGAAAAAGTGAGGGTTAAGTGAAGTACTTTTGTTATTTGCTAATTTGGATAACATTCTATGGAAAATGAATGCTCATGTACACCAGAATTGGAGTCAGAGCTCAAGGTTCAAGTGTAGCCCATCCATATACACAGCCTTTCAGACTCTAGCATTATAACCTTGTGTCCTACAGGGTTCTGAAAGGTCCATTGTTGAAAGGCTTAATATGCTGCCCAAGCCCTTTGTGATAAGCAGTTGACTTGTAATACCAATGTATTTACAGTTCTGAACCTAGCAGAGCACCAGTAGCTAACGCCTGTCACCCTAGCTCAGGAGGCTGAAGTCTGAGGATCACAGGGTGAAGCCAGTCAGGGTAGGAAAGTCTGAAACTCTGAATTCCACTTCTGAAAGGTCAGATGTTCAAGAGCTTCCTGTGTTTCCATTGGTGATGAGACGTTACTCATACGCTAAAGGTTCTTAGAGTTCTTGAGCTATAGAAGCAGGAAAGAAACATTATTGACCCATCCTGGGTTCAAATGAAGTTCTCAGCATCCAAGCACTAGTCCTGTTTGCAGGAAGTACTCCAATGTAACAATATTTGAATGCAGAAAACAGTTACAAAAGCTAGGCTAGGTGAAGAGAAAAAGGCTTGCAGGGTTAGGAGGCAGAATGTACACACTCAACATTCCAGGCATGGCCAGCAATGAGGGGAAACATGAAACATTTGTCAGAGTTACACAAGGATCAGGCATTTCTCAGCCTCTTCAAACAATGACTAACCTTCCTCCCTCAGGTGAAGGGAGCCTCAGGCTATCTTTAAGTTAACAATAGAGAGCCATTTTATTGGGAGAGAGGGCAGGAACAGATTAGAAAACCTTGCTCTTTGGTCTTAGGGAGTGGGTCTTTGACTCTCCATCTGTCAGATTTGAAGGCCCTTCTTCTACCTCTGCCAATCCATTCTCCTTCCTTCATTCTCCACTATATTAATGCAATACATTAATGCATCCAAGGAGAGGCAAGGCATTTTCTCTTCTGTCTCCAAGCACTTCAGTTAGAACTTGGCTCTGCCCTCTTGACTCTGGGGCCCTTGCCTACCTGAGAAGTGGAAAGAGACAGTCTTCCTGTTCTCTGGTTGTGTGAAGTCCATGTTGGTGTCCTGGCACACTGCAGAAGGCCTAATCACTGGGAAGTCTTCCTTACTTTCCTCCTGATATCCAAGTCCAGATTCATCTATCATATTTCTATCTATCTATCTATCTATCTATCTATCTATCTATCTATCTATCTATCTATCTATCTATCTATCTATCTATCTATCTATCTATCTATCTATCTATCTATCTATCTATCTATCTATCTACCTATCTATCTATCTATCTATCTATCTATCTATCTATCTATCTATCTATCTATCTATCTATCTATCTATCGATTGATCTATCTATCTATCTATCTATCTATCTATCTATCTATCTATCTATCTATCTATCTATCTATCTATCTATCTATCTATCTACCTACCTATCTATCTATCTATCTATCTATCTATCTATCGATTGATCTATCTATCTATCTATCTATCTATCTATCTATCTATCTATCTATCTATCGATCTATCTATCGATCGATCGATCGATCTATCGATCGATCTATCTATCTATCTATCTAACTATCTATCTATCTATCTACTTACCTACCTACCTACCTAAGTAGCTATTTATTTGCCAATTCTTGGGTTGAACGCAAGGCCTGGCACTGTCTCTAGCATGCTACCACTAGAGCCACAACACCAATTCTGGTTTTTTCTTGAATGTGCTACTGAGGAATTGAACACAGGGCTTCTTGCATGCTAGGCAAGCATTCTCCCACTAATCCACATTCCCAGCCCCTTCATCTTTTTCTTAATGTTAGTTTTTACATAAATATGATACCATTTTACATCCCCAAGTTTAATTTTCAGAATACCGGTTACTTCTAAGAAACCTGTTCTTCTCTTCCCCTGCCTGGTTTGTGATTCTTCCTGCGTTGGCCTCAAAATAAAATTTAAATAAAGGCTGTTGAGGGTGACCTGCTTTAAGTGGATGGCTGTACAGATTGTTGTGTATGTCTGTTTGTTGCCAATCCTGGACCTTGAACTCAGGATCTGGGCAGTCTGTGAGCTGCTTTTACTTAAGGATAGCCCTCTAACTCTGGAGCCATACGGCTATACTTCTGGCATTGTTGGCCTTGAAGTTGGACAGGGCTCTCAAGGACTTTCCTCCCTAGGGTGACTTCAACCATAATCCTCCTATCACAGCCTTTTAAGTATCAAGGAGGACTGCTGAGAGCCACTGGTGCCTGCCTAATCATTGGTCTTGCTGATGTTCTTGGACAGACAAGTGAGTTCCCAATCCTCGGTTTGAAGTGGTGGGAGCTGAAGCCCACAGTTCAAATCCTGGTCCTGCCACTTCCAAATGACAGGAGATCCTAAGAAACTCATTCCTATCCATATGAATACCAAATGAATTTGATGTATGTCTTGATTGAATGGGCAGTTCATGAATGATTCTAGGATAAAATTACCCACAATTATATTATAGTACAATGATGGATTTTAATTAAAACTTTATGAAGCATTTAAACAATCACATTCATTAACTGGAGACATAATACCTAAGAATTGGGCATCACATAATAAAGAGATGCCATTTTTTCTGCCAGGACATTTTTTTAGTTAATTGTTGTATTGCATTTTCTGAATGTAGTTTGGTATATGAAAGTAAGATATATTAAAGCTGACCAGAAAATCAATTATTCAGTTTTTATCAGAAATGTTTATAGCGAAATTTAGAGATAAATCCAAATTATATATATTTGAAGACAATGCTTGGTTAGTCCTCTTCTCAAATTCCCCATTCCCTTCATGAGAATAATACACATTGTAAGGTAATGCTTAGAATGTTTTTGTGAAACAGGTTGACTTTAAACCAGTGAGTTACTCTATGCTGCATTTGTTTACTTTATATCTAGAAAAGCTAAACTCTTACTTTATCGTTTTCCTTAGGCTTTATACTCAGATTTAATCTCTGATGGGTGACAAATAAAGATATAAACATTTTTTTTACTTTTTAATTTTTTTTCTTTTTATTGTGAAAATAGCATACAGAGGGGATACAATTACAGGAGCAACGTAATGAGCACATTTCTTTTTTTTAATTTAATTTAATTTTATTTGTGAACATACTGTACAGAGAGGTTACAATTACATGGGCAGATAATGCGTACATTTCTATAAACATTTTTTAACAGTGGCTAAATTTAGGCTTAGGAGTCTCGGTACAACGATACTCGTGCAGATAGGCCTTATAAGTCATGCGACCCTGATATCAAAATGATAACCAATTCTTACTGGTATCCTGCTCATGAGATTTTGTGTATTATATACAGTGGTTATTTGAATGTTTTTGGAATCAACATAATTTCATGGATTAGGAACTGAAGTGAGACACTTTACTCAGAACAAAATTTAAGGAGGCATCCAAAATTAGTTACCAAGATATACATCATGTAACACAATGTTTTGAAAATGCAAACTAAAGGAAATAATTTATGAAAAACATCAACATGTACAATAAATACAGAATCACTATGACAGATTTTTCCTTTACCCCAGTTGCAATATGGCTTACATGATGACTTTTCTGGTGATATGTTTAGTTAGGTCTTGATATTTAGTTAGAGAATTTATGTTCTTTCTTATATTCATTTGTCACATCAAACAGGAAATGAATTCCATGCCAGAGTCAACATCCATAATAATGTTACAGATGTATCCTGCTACTTTGCCAAAGTTTCAAATCAGCTCGAAAAACTTGGTTCCTTTTTTGGAACTAAATGAATAGGTATGCAATTTTGTCAGTACTAGAAATATTTTGACCACCATTTGTTAAACTATTATTTTCCAGAAAATCCTTCTCACTTTTCATGAGATTTTTAATTTCATTTATGTCATGTGTTGATGTTTTCCCTTAGATAAGCCACATTCAGTCTTCTACAAAGTGTAATTTGGAGTAGTTTAAAATTATGGACACTCATGTACACTGCTCAGATTCTATTATTTGCATATTTTTTCTTGTTGTACCAGTAGGCATTAGTTCTCAGTATGGATGCTATTGGACATATTCATTAAATTTCTGATTTTTTTACGTACGTTATGATTCTGTTATTTTATTCTTTTAAATATGTGCATATCTCACTCCGCCTACAGTCACATTTGTTTTAAACAATTTGATCCCTTCAAGGGATTTGCAATATTAGGTTCATCTAGAATAATTTAATTACAAATTAACACAACTGTATTTATGAGACACAGTTATCTTTACGGCTCTACTCCAAGTTAATATGTATTTGGGGTTTTTGTGCTTAAAAAATTGGGCAAAGCATGTTTTTGTTCCTGGGGTTCTACTTTGTTGGTTGTTTTTCCAGTTTTAGTGACTTCAACGTTTGTGCGCGTTTTATTTCAATTGTTTTGTGTCAATGATTTGTTTCATATAAGAGAAACTGCAAAAACAATCAGTGATTTAGAACTTTTCCAAATATAATTTTAAGAGAGACACTTGAAATTTTGTGACATCTGGGAATGGGCAGGTCTTCATAATGGAGGTGGTAGCAGAATAACAGACTTGTTTGATGTGATTTTAATTCATCCTCCTATTGCCTCACTATTTCCAATGGTATTACTTGAAAGTCTTTAGTGGAAAGAAAGTATTTCTGTCTGCATAAACTCAGAATTTTTGGTTTAGTTGGGACACATTACACATTCATATTTCATTTTAACTCGAAAATCTTCTTTCCTTCATTTAAAATCAGAGATGTGAATTTATAATGCTAAAGTAGCAACTACTAATTTATACAAAATGGTCCAAATTATTTTCACTTCACATTATATGTAATATAGAGTGTAATAAGAATAATGTGTAATACAGTATGTAACAATGGACTTTGGGGAAAGTAAATTACAGTGGATTATTGTGAGATACTGAATAAATATAAAACATTGATTCTATTAAAAATACCAAGTTACATCTAAAAATAACATAGTTATAAACTAATGCTGAAAATATAATATTGTTTATTAGAAAAAGCCAGAAGTTTCCATAAGATTGCTTTTTTTAAAATTTATATTATTGTATTTGTGAACATACTGTACAGATGGGTTACAATTACATAGGGAGGATAATGAGTACATTTCTTACCAAGCATTGCAGCCACCTCCTTTGTTTATCCTTCACATCCCTTCCCAGCCTCCCCCATTCCCCCCAACTCCCAATCCTTCTCCCCCTCCCCCCCCCCCGCACAGACATTGTAAAGCTCATTATGGACATGAAAACTTGTATTTCTCACATTGTTGCAACAGGTCCACCTGGATCCTTAAACGACTTGTTTTTCCCCATCTCCTCCACAAGTTATACTGACATCAAATATAGTGAAAGCAGGGGTTATACTGTGGGGGAGGGACATACAAAGCAACAAAGAAATAATCTTATAAATGCATTAGAGACACATGCATGAAAGAAAAAATCCTTAAAATACATATCTAAGGGTTCACTTTCCTAACATCACATTATCTGACCTTTTCTGCTTGACTCATACATATACTACATATTGCAAATAAGGGAAACCAAGGGACCTATGTTTCTTTGGGCCTGGCTTACTTCGCTTAATATAATTTTTTTCCAAGACTTTCCATTTCCTAACAAATGGGAAAATGTCATTCTTTCTGATGGAGGCATAGAATTCCATTGTGTATATATACCACATTTTCTTGATCCACTCATCTACTGAGAGGCATCTGTTTTGGTTCCAGATCTTAGCTATGGTAAATAATGCTGCACTAAACATAGTTGTGCTGGTAGCTTTAGTTAGGTCTTGTTTGTAAACATTTGGGTAAATGCCCAAAAGTGGGATTGCTGGGTCATAGGGGAGTTCTTTGTGGAGTCGTTTGTGGAACCTCCGTACTGCTTTCCAAAGTGGTTGAACAAGTTTACATTCCCACCAACAATGAAGTAAGTTTCCCTTCTGTCCACATCCCTTCCAGCATCTGTTGTTGTTAGAGTTCATGATTTTTGCCATTCTAACTGGAGTGAGGTGCTATCTCAATGTTGTTTTGATTTGCATTTTTTTTATGGCTAGGGAGGTTGAGCATTTGTTCATGTGTCTATTGGCAATCCTTCTTTCTTCTTCAGAGAAGTTTCTCTTTAAGTCTTTTGCCCACTTGTTTATTGGGCAGTTGTTTCTTTGAGGATTTGTTGTTGGGGGGTTTAATTTTTGAGTTCCAAGTATTTTTTAGATATGAGACCCTTGTCCGTTGTAGGGGCTTTCTGCTGATCTTGCTAGCTATGTCTTTTGCCATGCAGAAGCTCTGCAACTTAATGTGATCCCATTTGTCCAACCATTCTGTGATTTGTTGTGTTTCCGGGTCTCTATTCAGAAAATTTGGGCCTGAGCCAAGGAGAACCTAGGGTTTCTCCTATTCCATCCTGTAATGTTTTCAGAGTGTCTGTATTGACTTCGAGGTCTTTGATTCATTTGGAGTTGATTCTGGTGCAGGGTGATATATAAGGATCTATTTTTAGTTTTCTACAAGTAGTTTACCAAATTTGCCAGCACCATTTACTGAAGAGGTTGTCTTTCTTCAATTCTACTGTTTTAGCTCCCTTATCGAAGATTAGATGGCTATAGGTCTGTAGGTTCATTTCTGGGTTTTCAATTCTATTCCATTGGTCCTGAGGTCTGTTCTTATGCCAATACCAAGCTGTTTTGATTACTATGGCTTTATAGTAGAGTTTGAAATTTGGTATTGATATTCCTCCAGCAGTGTTCTTTCCATTGAGGAGCGTTTTTGCTATTCGGGGTCTTTTATTTTTCCATATAAATTTTTGGATTGCCTCTTCTATTTCCTTGAAGAATGAGCTTTGAATTTTGATAAGTATAGCGTTGAATTTGTAGATAGCCTTGGGAAGTATTGCCATTTTCACGATGTTAATCTTGCCAATCCAGGAGCATGGGAGGTTTTGCCATTTTTTAAGTTCTGTGTTGATTTCCTTTTTCAAGATTTTAAAGTTTTCATCACAGAGGTCCTTCACTTCTTTGCTTAAGTTAATTTCTAGGTATTTTATTTTTTGTGGGGCTATTACAAATGGAGTTGCTTTCCTAATTTCAGCCACACTTTTTTCATTGTTGGCATACAGAAATGCCATTGATTTTGGGTGGTTAATTTTTTACCCTGCTAATTTGCCAAAGTTTTGAATCAGCTTGAGTAATTTGGGAGTGGAGTCTATGGGATTCTTTAAATACAAGATCATGTGGTCTGCAAAGAGGGAGAGTTTTATTTCTTCTTTCCCTATTTGGATCCCCTTTATGTCTGCATCTTGTCTTATTGCTGTAGCTAGGCATTCTTATACTAGATTGAAGAGAAGTGGAGAGAGTGGACATCCTTGTCTTGTTCCTGAGTTAAGAGGAAATGGCTTTAGTTTTTCACCATAAAGTATAATAATGGCTGTAGGTTTGTCATATACAGCCTTTATTGTATTGAGGAATGTTCCATGGATTCCTAATTTTTCCAAAACCTTTATCATAAAGGAGTGTTGGATCTTGTCGAATGTTTTTTCTGCATCTATTGAGATAACCATGTGGTTCTTATACTTGCTCCTGTTGATGTGATGAATAATATTAATTTATTTGCGTTTGTTAAACCAGCTTTGCTTCCCTGAAATGAATCCTGTTTGATCATGGTGTATGATTTTTTGGATGAATTGTTGAAGTCGATTGGCCAATATTTTGTTGAGAAGTTTTGCATCAATGTTCATCAAAGAAATGGGTCTATGAGATCTGAGGAACGCGGTTCAAAGCCAGCCCGGGCAGGAGAGACCGTGAGACTCCTATCTCCAATAAACCACCAGAAAACCGGAAGTGGCGCTGTAGCTCAAGTGGTAGAACGCTAGCCTTGAGCTGAAGAGCTGAGGGACAGCGCCCAGGCCCAGAGTTCAAGCCCCATGACCAATAAAAAAAAAAAAAAAAAAAAAAAAAAAAAAGAAATGGGTCTATAGTTCTCTTTCTTTGATGAGTCTCTGCCTGGTTTTGGGATGAGGGTTATGATGGCTTCATAGAATGTGTTCGGTAGTGAACTTTCTCTTTCAATTTCATTGAAGAGTTGGAGGAGTATTGGTGTGAGCTCTGCTTTGAAGGCCTTGTAGAATTCCGCTGTAAAACCATCTGGTCCAGGAATTTTCTTAGCTGGAAGGTCTCTTATTGCTGTTTCTATTTCAAAGCTTGATATGGGCCAGTTAAGCTGGATTAACTCATCTTGGTTTAGTTTTGGCATGTCAATATGTGCTAGGAAAAGGTCCATTTCTGTCAAGTTCTCAAACTTATTAGCATAAAGTTTTCAGAATTATTGCCTTATAAAGTTTTGAATCTTGGATTTTTCCGTGGTGATGTTTCCATTCTCGTCTCTGAGTTTATTTATTTGGATGTGTTCTCTTCTTTTTCTGATAAGATTTGCTATGGGTCTGTCAATTTTGTTAAGTTTTTCGAAGAACCAACTCTTTGTTTTGTTGATTCTTTCTATAGTTTTTTTGGATTCTATTTCATTTAATTCTGATTTAATTTTAATTATTTCTTTCCGTCTACTGGATTGGGGTTTATCTTGCAGCTCTTTTTCAAGGAGGATTAGATGTGTCATTAGATTGTTGGTTTCAGTTCTCTCCAATATGTTGATGTAGGAGCTCAGAGCTATAAACGGGCCTCTGAGTAGTGCTTTTGCTCTGTCCCACAGGAGCTGGTAATTTGTGTGTTCATTTTTGTTGAGTAGCATGAACATTTGAATTTCCTTTCTAATCTCTTCCATGACTCAATCGTGATTCAGGAGTGTGTTGTTCAGCCTCCATGTGATACCACACTTTCTTAGGTGGCTTTTGGTGTTGAGTTGTAATTTTATTCCCTTGTGTTCAGAGAGAATGCAAGGTATAACTTCAATGTTTCTGAATTTGGACAAATTTGCTTTGTGGTCTAAAATGTGGTCTATTTTAGAAAATGTTCCATGTGCTGCTGAGAAATAAGTGTATTCTGATGCTGCTGGGTGAAATGTTCGGTACATATGTGTTAAATCTAGTTGATCTATGCAGCTGTTTAGATCTGTGGTTTCTCTGTTGAGGTTTTGCCAAGTTGATCAATCTAGTGGGGAGAGTGGTGTGTTAAAATACCCAACAATTAATGTCTTTGGAGTTATATGGGATTTGAGGGAAAGTAGTGTTTTTTGGATAATTTTTCGTGCTCCATTGTTTGGCAAATAGATATTTAGATTTGTAATATCCTCCTGAAAGAGAGATCCCTTAATCAGTATGTAGCGACCTTCTTTATCTCTTCTCACGAATTTTAATTTGAAGTCTATTTTATCTGATATTATTATTGCAATTCCTGCCTGTTTATGGGGGCCATTTGCTTGGTAGATTTTGTTCCAACCTTTAACATTGAAAATATGTTTGTTTTTACGGGCAAGATGTGACTCCTGCAGGCAGCAGATAGAAGGGTCTTGTTTTTTAATCCAACTAGACAGTCTATGTCGCTTAATGGAGAGTTCAGTCTGTTAACGTTAAGAGAAAGGACTGAGAGGTATTTGGAGTTCCTGCCATGTTATCCACCTTCTTGGGGGTTGCGAAAACTGGGTTTTTCCTATGGTTCTTGGATTCTCAGTTTGGGTGCAGTTTCTTGACCTTTATTGAGGTCTTGTTGGTTTTCTTTTTTTTGGTCGGTCGTGGGGCTTGAACTCTGGGTCTGGGCGCTGTCCCTCAGCTCTCCACCTCAAGGCGAGCGCTCTACCACTTGAGCTACAGCGCCACTTCCTCTTGTTGGTTTTCTATGTGTAGAACATCTTTAAGAATCTTTTGTAGGGCTGGTTTGGTGGAGATGTATTGTTTCAATTTTTCTTTGCTATGGAAGGTTTTTATTTGGCCTTCAGTTATGAAGGAAAGTTTAGCTGGGCACAGTATTCTTGCTTGATAGTTGTTTGATTTTTATGGCAAGGAATACATCGTTCCAGGCTCTTCTTTCTTTGATTGTCTCTGCTGAGAAATCCTAGGTGATTCTAATTGGTTTTCCTTTATAGGTGATTATTCTTTTCTCCTTGACAGCTTTAAGGATCCTTTCCTTGGTCTGAGTTGATCCTGTGTGGATTATAATGTGAAGGTGGGATGTCCTATTCTGGTCTGGTCTGTTTGGAGTTCTAAAAGCTTCTTGTATCTGAATAGGCCTATCTTTTTGCATGTTTGGGAAGTTCTCTGCTAGGATCCTGTTAAACAAATTTCCTAGGCCATTGACTTCTTTTTCTAGGTGCTACTCTACACCCATTATCCTTAGATTAGGCCTTCTGATGGTGTCTTCCAGGTGTTGGATAGATCTATCATATTTCTTGTACTTGTCTTGGATGGTTGTATGTTCTTTCTCTATAATATCTAGGCTGTCTTCAATCCCTGAGATTCGATCTTCTTCATGGTCTAACGTGCTGTGAAGACTTTGTACTTTGTTTTTTATCTCTTTTCCTTCTAATTGGTCAGCTTTGATGGCTTCAATTTCTTTGTTGAAGCTTTGTTTTAGATCTTGTATGAACTTCTTTACTTCCTTAATTTGATGTTCAGTGTTTATTCTCAGATCACTTAGTTGATTGGTTATGGTTTCCATGGATTCCCATTCCTTCTGTTGGGTTCCATTCAGCATTCTCTTTGTGGTCTCCCTGACTTCCTTCAGCTCTTTGTTAATGGATTCCATGAATGCCTTTAGAGATCTTTGTGTATGCTCTTCCTTCTCTCTCAATTCCTGTATTACTCTTTGATAAGCTTCCTCCTGTTCATGGGATTCCTATAGTTCTCTTTGAGTGTTCTCAGCCTGTTCACGCCATTCCTGTCTTTCTCTTTGAGTATTCTCAAGCTGCTCATGCAAATCCTGTATCAATTTTGGAGTAGCTTCCTTATGCTTATGATATTCCTGTATAAAATTTTGAAATGCCAGGCCGGGCGCTGGTGGCTCACGCCTGTAATCCTAGCTACTCAGGAGGCTGAGATCTGAGGATCGCGGTTCAAAGCCAGCCCGGGCAGGAGAGACCGTGAGACTCCTATCTCCAATAAACCACCAGAAAACCGGAAGTGGCGCTGTAGCTCAAGTGGTAGAGCGCTCGCCTTGAGCTGAAGAGCTGAGGGACAGCATCCAGGCCCAGAGTTCAAGCCCCACGACCCACAAAAAAAAAAAAAAAATTTGAAATGCCTCCTCTCTCCATATCACGCTCATACAGAGACCTTTGTATGCTTTCAATCTTTGGATTTATCATGTTTGCCAGCAGTGTTTGTAGAGCTATTTGGGAATTCTCCTCTGGATTATTCATTATCCGTTCTGTCCCCTGATTATCGGGATTGGAAATTGGGATACCCGGATTTGCCATTTTTCTTGTGTTTTTCCGGCTTACTCTGCTCATTTGAGATGAAAATAGCACCACTTTTGTACTAGAACACTATCTTAAGGCAAGCATCAACCCAAGTCTGAATTTGCACAGTCAATAGTCTACAGATACAATCTAGTTCAACAGATACATCTATTCAACATCAAACAACTATAAGTTAATTTGCTACAGACTGCAAAGAAGAATTAGGAAGACCAGAAATTATTAGGGTTAGGGAGAGATGTGGGGAAAAAAATAGGAATAGATTGATGTGGGGAGGCTCTGGGGGAGTTAACTAAGTCCTAATCTCAAAACAGGAAATAGGTTGGGTAGGATGAATGTAGAGAGAGAGAGAGAAAACAGAAAAAAAAAGAAAGGGAACCGGAAAAGAAAAGAGACCAGAAAAAATAGAAAGGTAGAAATTAATAAAAATTATGTAGATTCGATAACAATCTATTTAGATAACAACATGAATTTATTCAGAGAAGAGGAGGGATATAAAGTAGATGTGAAAAACTTAAAAATAAAAATGCTGAAAATATTATATAGGTATAAAGAGGTAGTACTGCTATTAGGGAATTTACGTCTTAGAGGTTTTGACTTGTGTAATAAATTTGTGGATTAAGTGTGTACACAATGGGATAGGGTCTAATAGTCAACTACAGGTTTATCTGAGGGTGTGCAGGACAAGGATTAAGTCACATAAAGAAGAAAGGAAGAGAGGAGAAGGTGAAAAAGATAAGAAAGGAAGAAGAAAAAGATGAGAAATTTAGTAGAGCTAAACAAAAAACAAAAAGATAATTTAAAAAGAGAGAAAAAAAGAGAAGACCAAAAAAGAAAGCAA
The DNA here is from genome assembly GCF_024711535.1 of Dipodomys merriami. Classification (NCBI taxonomy): domain Eukaryota; kingdom Metazoa; phylum Chordata; class Mammalia; order Rodentia; family Heteromyidae; genus Dipodomys; species Dipodomys merriami. The sequence goes on along the minus strand of NW_027203094.1, from coordinate 73,542 downwards.
GAACACACACTCCCATATCCCCACAATAAAAAATTATAAGAGGAAAAGAAACTTTCTGAAAAACATTTTTTTATCAAAAAATGCAAAGATTAAAGATTGAAAAAAGTTTTAGAAAAGAAAAAAAATTTTAAATAAGGTACCAAAAATAAAAACTAAAAAAAAAAAAGAAAAAAAAAAAACAACAACAAAAACAACCCAAAAAAAACCCCAAAAAAACAAAAAACAAAGAAAACCCAAAAATTTCTTTGATTTTTTTTTGTGGGGGGGAGTAGTGGGAAAAATCCTGTATCTCCCTTGTGTCCGTAACCAGCCTCTTATTGGAGTCTCTGGTCTGCTTGTGGTCCTGTGGCTTGGTTGGTTTCTTAAGTCAGTTTGTTCGAACAGGCAGTAAAATGCTCTGCTTTAACCAGGATTTGGCGATTCTCCTCCCAGGCTAGTTCATTGGGAGACAGATCTGCTTTGAGTATCACAAAAGAGGGGGATGCAGTGATGAGGCTAGGTTCTGGTAGCTTTTCCGGGGCTGGTTTGTGAAAACCTCACAGAGCCCATCCTGGAGCCATTTTCAGGGTTTCTGTTTACTGATTTTCAATTGCTTGTGGAGGCTGCTAGAGGGAGGGGCAGCCTCTGGCTCTGATTACCCAGTGAAGAAACCCACTCCTCGGGCTGGCGCCTGAGCTGGGTGACTTTTCCCTGGGTGGAGCTGAGTCTGGCAGGTCATGCCGCCATTAAGTTCTTGAGACCTGCTAAATGACTTGTTTTATTCCAAGGCCTGAGCTGGAGCTAGGGGCTCCTCCGAGCTTTGTCGGTATCCAAGATGGAGATCACCAGTGCTGAGGGGGGGAGGGGTGGCCTTCCCTCCTCTGCTCCCTGAGAAGGAGGGAGGACGTCAGGCTTCTACTCACGCCGAGTATTGGTTCTTGGGTCATCTCTGGTCTGCGAACTGCAGCATGAAGATGTCCGCTCCTTGTGGGTTCTTGCTGGTGTTGAGTATAATCTGCTCGCCTGCTGTGTCTGGCTCCTTCGTCCCAGACTCTCTCCATAAGTTTGCTTTTTAAAAATTGTCTTGAAACTGGGCTTTGGTGGCTCATGCCTGTAATCCTAGCTACCCAAAAGTCTGATGGGGAAAAACAAGTCCATTAAGGATTCAGATAGACCTGTTGCAACAATGAGAAGTACAAATTGTCATGTCAAAAACGAGCTTTACATTGTCGGTGGGGGGGGAGGGGAGGGAAGGACTGGGTGGGGGGGAGGGGGGAGGCTGGGAAGGGAGGTGAAGGATAAACAAAGGAGGAGGCTGCAATGTTTGGTAAGAAATGTATGCATTATCCTGCCCATGTAATTGTAAACCCTCTGTACAGTATGTTCACAAATAAAATAAAATAAATTTTTTAAAAAGTCTGAGATCTGAGGATAGTGGTTCAAAGCCAGACTGGGCAGAAAAGTCTGTGAGACTTTTATCTCCAATATATCTTTAGAAAACTAGAAACAGCACTGTGACTCAAGTGGTACAGTGCTATCTCTAGAGCTGGGGGACAGTGCCCAGGCTCAGCATTCGAGCCCCACCACAGACAAAAAAATTGGCATGGATTTTTACTTTGTTATTTCATGATTTTTAATGTGAACATACAGAGGGTTTCAAAATTACATGAAGAAAGTAATGAGTACATTTCTTTTTTTTCATTTTATTTTATTTTATTTTTGTGAACATACTGTACAGAGGGGTTACAATTACATGGGCAGGATAATGCTTACATTTCTTATCAAGCATTGCAACCTCCTCCTTTGTTTACACTTCACATCCCTTCCTAGCCTCCCCCCCACCCTCCCCTTCCCCCCTCCCACTAACATTGTAAAGTTCATTTTCGACATGACAACTTGTACTTCTCATTGTTGCAATACGTCTACCTCTATCCTTAAACGACTTGTTTTTCCTCATCTCCTCCACAAGTTATACTGACATCAAATATAGTGAAAGCAGGGGTTATACTGTGGGGGAGGGATATACAAAGCAACAAAGAAATAATCTTATAAATGCGTTAGAAACAAATGCATGAAAGAAAAAAAATCCTTAAAATACATATCTAAGGCTTCATTTTTCTAACATCACATTATCTGACCTTTTCCGCTTGACTCATACATATACTACATATTGCAAATAAGGGAAACCATGGGGCCTATGTTTCTTTGGGCCTGGCTTACTTCGCTTAATATAATTTTTTTCCAAGTCTTTCCATTTCCTAACAAATGGGGAAATGTCATTCTTTCTGATGGAGGCATAGAATTCCATTGTGTATATATACCACATTTTTTTGATCCATTCATCTACTGAAGGGCATCTGGGTTGGTTCCATATCTTAGCTATGGTAAATAATGCTGCAATAAACATAGTTGTGATGGTAGCTTTAATGTGCTCTTGTTTGATCAAGCATTATTACCTCCTCCCTTGTTTCCCCTTTCCATCCTATCCCATCTCCCTTTATGCCCCCCGCAAACCACGCCCCGCCTGCCATGTATATGTCATTGTTGCAATGAGTCCACCTGTATCCCATGTTGTTTATCTGTTCCCCTCACCAAATTATACCAACATCAAATACAGTGAAAATAGAGATTAAAGCATAGGGGAGGGACAGACAAAGCAACAATGAAATCATCTTGTAAATATGCTAGAAACAATAGCAAGAAAGAAAAACCATTTGATTCCTTATCTTGGTTTTCATGTCACCTAACATCAACTTGTCTCACAGTTTGTGTTTATCTCCGACATATACTAGTTATTGCAAATAAAGGAAACCATGGAACCTATGTTTCTTTGGGCATGGATTACTTCACTTAATATAATTTTTTCCATAGCTTTCCATTTCCTAACAAACGGTGCAATGCGTGCCATTTTTTTCTGATGAAGGCATAGAATTCCTTTGTGTATATATACCATATTTTCTTGATCCATTCATCTACTGAGGGGCATCTGGGTTGGTTCCATATCTGAGCTATGTTAAATAATGCTGTAATAAACATAGTTATGCTGGTAGATTTCGTATGGTCCTTTTTGTGATCATTTGGATAAAAGCTCAAAAGTGGGATTGCTGTGTCATAGGGGAACTCTTTGTGGAGTCTTTTGAGGAAGCTCCACACTACTTTCCAACGTGGTTATACAAGATTATAGTACCACCAACACCCCGTCCAGCTTCTTATTATATTACATTATGGCCATTCTAACTGGGGTAAGGTAGTATTTCAGTGTAGTTTAGATTTGCATTTCTTTTATTGCTAGGCAGTTTGAGCATTTCTTCATGTGTCTATTGGCCATCCTTCTTTGCTCTTCAGAGAGGTTTCTGTTAGTCTTTAGCCCACTTATTTATTGGGCAGTTGTTTCTTTGAGGATTTGTTGTTAGGGGATTTAATTTTTTTGAGTACCAGGTATATTTTAGATATGAGACCCTTGTCTGTTTTATGGCTAGTGAAGATCTTCTCCCAATCCATGTGCTTTCTATTGATTTTGCTAGTTTTGTCCTTTGCCATGCAGAAACTCTTCAATTTCACACAATTACATTTGTCCAACCTTTGTTTGATTTGTTGTGTTTCTGGTATCTATTAAGAAAATTTTGGCCTGTGCCAAGGAGACATAGGTTATCTCCTAGTTTGTCGTGCAATGTTTTCAGGGTGTCTGCTTTGACTCCGAGGTCTTTCATCCATTTGGAGTTGATTCTTGTGCAGTGTGATATATATGGATCTAGCTTTAGTTTTCTACAAGTGAGTAACCAATTTTGTCAGCAATGATTTAGGTTTACTAACCTAGTATTTCTAGTAAGTTTAGAGAACATAATTAGCATGTAAAACAATGAACTGTACATCTTGTGTTTTGGATTTTAAATGTTGTCTTTTATTCAAATTAATACTTAGGTTTAATTTTCAAAATAAATGCAATTTTATCTCCTTTCAGAACAAGTACTTACCGTGCAATTAAATGTACTAGGATATTCAGGTATTTAAAAGCTAAATTTTCTGTTTGTTATGTAGCTCTACATATTCAAAATGACATGATTTTTCTATTTGTAAATGTCTAACCTGTGAGATTTTTTTCCTCATCAATATACATTATCTCATGTGGTTGTTGTGAAGGCTCCAGTAAACAGTGTGGTCAAAAACATTTCCTGAATTCTAAATTTTAAATCTAATCATTTTTAGCCTTTGATTATATCATTTATTGTCTCTTCAGTGCAATTAAACTAAAATAAATACTACTTTTTAAACTTTTCACTCACATTGTAAATAATATTAACATAGGTTAAACAGAGACAAATCATTTCAAACTCACCATATTTGATGATCTTAGCGTGAAGAATGTAGAGAGTATAAGAATCTTATACTCAATATTTTTGGCTAGATTAAATTAAATTATATATCTGGATTTCTAAATTGGAGTAAATCACATGGAAATAGGAAAACAAGAAGAAAAATGATTACTTTGGGATCACTTTCTTCTTAAAATATGTTTTTATTGTGAAAATACCGTACAGAGGGGTTACAAATATATGGGCAACGTAATCAGTTCATTTGTTATCAAACATTGTTGCCTCCTCCTTTGTTTCCCCTTACCATCCTTTCCCATCTCTACCCCTTCACCAGCCAAAGTGGTAAAGTTCGTCTTTCGACATAATGTCTTGTACATCTCATTGTTGCAATGGGTCCAACAGTATCCCTAAAATTATGAAGCAAAAACTTCTCCAAGAAATATTTTTTTCAATAAAATGTTTCAATCCTTAGGTAAAGTGCTTTATCCTTCAAATATTGAAGAATAAAATTTTTCTCAAAATAGAAATTCTGCAAATAATCTAATGTATGTTTTCATGCACAAAATTCTATGACTTCTAGTCTTGTTATGTGATTTTCATTATATTTTTATTGAGAAATGATTCCTAATTATATTTATTACAAACTTCTGTATTTATACAAATCATGCCTGTACATGCTAATTTACATAATTTAATACACAAACAAAATTATCTTTTTTCCTGTCTCCCACAGGTAAAGATGAGGTGCTAAAGTATATTAAATGAAAGCACTCTAAAAGAGAGTCTATGTGTCTTTCCCCTTCTCCTCCACAAATTATACCGACATCAAATACAGTGAAAGCAGTGGTTATACTGTGGGGGAGGGACATACAAAGCAACAAAGAAATAATCATATAAATGCATTAGAAACAATCGCATGAATGAAAAAAAAAACATTTGAATACATATTTTAGGGTTCATTTCCCTAACATCACCTTATCTGACCTTTTCTGCTTGACTCAGACATATACTAGATATTGTAAACAAGGGAAACCATGGAACCTATGTTTCTTTGGGCTTAGCTTACTTCACTTAATATAATTTTTTCCAAGCCTTTCCATTTCCTAACAAATGGGGCAATGCCATTCTTTCTGATGGAGGCAACAGTGAGAAGTACAAGTCATTATGTCGAAAACGAACTTTACAATTTTGGTGGTGGGGGCGGGGAGGATTGGGTGGGGGGGCGGAGGGAGGATGGGAAGGGCTGGGAAGGGGAAACAAAGGAGGAGGCTGCAATGCTTGATGAGAAATGTACTCATTATCTTGCTCATGTAATTGTAATCCCTCTGTACAGTATTTTCACAATAAAAAATAAATAAAAATTAAAAAGAATAAAAGAGAGTCTATGTGGACTGGAAATTTACAACATGAGGATGGGATCATGAGCACTTTCTACTTGGCTGAACAGGAGTTCTTGTCTATACAGTACTTTCTTGCCATTTAAGCACACAGAGAAAGCCACAAAATTTGAAGTTCATATGAAAGAATTACACTCCTAAAAGTTGTGGCAACCCTGCTCAAAAGCTCAATTTTATCACTAGTTCTTTGTGCTTGCTGGCTGATCAATTTCCCTATCATATTTACATATTATTAAGCATATTAGTCATTCAACTGGCAGTACATGGCAGAAGACTCCTGAAATCACATCTATTGCTGTGTAATATTTAGAAGATAAGAAAAAGATTATATTGATCTTTAATTCCTCCCTTTTGCCTTCAATATAGTAATTAATTTTCAAAACAATCGTATAAGATGTTAGTCTATTTTCCAAATTTATTTAGAGATTAAGCAAGTGTTTTTTGCAGTAAAGTGATGACAGTAGTATCACAGCTCTGATATGAGCACATCCTCCCTAACAAATAATGCTTTATTGACTGTAAATATGGACACCACACTAAATTCTCTCTCTCTGTCTCTCTTTTTCTCTCTGTACTCACACACACACACACACACACACACACACACACACACACACACACACACACACACACACACACACACACACACATAGTGCTGCCACCCAGACACATCGGAGATCAGTTCCATTCCTTTGTAATTATAGTTGATTGATGTTTGTTCCCTTACTTTTCTTTGATTCAGGATCTTGCTTGGACCTGTATGTTTCCCCGAGATCAAGTCCCTTCTTAGTATACCGCTTATCTTTGTATGCTTCATGCCAATTAACAGTACCTTGAATACAATATCTTCAAACTTGACATTCAAGTCAAACTTCATGAATTCATACTACTATTCCAAAATATTAAAATGTATTGGATCTAGGGACAGAATGCCCACCTTGTTATTTTAGAAAGAATTGATATCATGTAAAAGGAGAATATTAATCAGGTACTGAGGTAAGAGAATGGAAGTATGTGGGAAAATGTAGAATACTGTATGTGTGTTAGAGATAGAGAATAATAGGCTCATTTATTGAAAACTTGTCATCCTATATTGAAAGCTCAATTTATGTATACAGTTTTCCAGGTACTTTGCTTACCTATCAGTTCTGATCACAAATCTTCTTATAAATGTTTATAGTATCTTTGAATAAACCACACAATTTGCAGGTACTTATCATCTTAAGGAAAGACAGTCTGCTTCTACGTTTTTCATTATATGTGACAAACCCTTATTTTTTGTTTCCCTGTTTGCTGAATAAATATATTACTGGAAACAGAATATTGACAGCAAATCTGAGTGTAAATTTCATTTTGCAAATTTCAAATATAATATAAACTTTGTATTGACTAGTTATTTTTTTAAATGAGTGATATTCATGAACACAATATTTTGGTGCATTTAAGTCAATGGAGAATTGCTGTGGTAGTTCTTGTGTCTTTTGACTTAACCATTATGTTATTCATGTATAAACATTGCATTGCACTTTTTTATTTTTATATATAAAATAATCCCCAAGGGTTTACTTTAAAGTGATAATGGAGAGAGGTTGTCTTCTTGTTCCAATCTTTATATTTATGTCATTAAAAGTACTAGAAACACATGATGTTTACTGGAGGAATATAAAAGATAAGGACATATTTCTAAAGCGAATGGATTTATTGATTAAAACATAGAATAGAGTAAAATAGTCAGGTTTCTTGTTTGAGACTGCATAAATTTCATATGAATGTAGCTCAAGATAACATTCAAAGATAAATTCATATTTATATTACTGAGAGTTACATCACAATATAAGAAATATAGGTATTTTAAGAAATTGGTCATTCAAAGCCCTAGATACCTAATGGATGAAAAATGGACTTGATAAAAAGCAGAGGAAAACAATTCAACATGCATTTATTATGATTTTATAATACTAATATGAAAACAATGGAGCTTTTCCCTTTCTGAAGAAGAACGTTTAGGCAGTAATTTTAATGTAAGTTATAAATTGTAATGAGTATAAAGTCTTTTCCTCCAAGATATCCAAGAGTACTATACTCATCCTTTGAAGAGTAAATTAATAATTATTTTCATTAGCTTTGCTTAATATGAATTTATTTGTAGTAAATAGGTTAAAATATCTTCTTTCTCCCAAATTTAATAACAAAAATGTTGTCTCTTTCGGTTTCTTCATGCAAGCCTGAAATCACTACTTCAACATAATATAAGCAGAAAAACAAAAATAACCTGATACAACAATCGCAAATCCTAAATTATGTGAAAACATCTACAATATAAAAATAAATCTGAGGATTCTTGGGGAAGATGGCGGAGGACAAGCTGGATTCTGAACAAGCTCTCACATAGAAAGCAGTTTTAGAGTTCCAGTGAACAGTCCTAAGCCAGAGAATCACACCAAGTGTGCCATCACAGGACAGAGAGTTAGACAAGAAAGGGGAAGCCAAGGCAAAAAGACACATCTGAGCGCCTGCCAGCAGCTGCCTCAGCGGCGGCTGCAGAGTCACGGCAGAGAACGCAGCCGAGGCCATAACTGAGCACTCACACAAAGAGTCCGGGACAAAGGAGCCAGACAAAGTGAAGCGGGCTAGTGGATTCTACTCAACACCAGCAAGAACCAACAAGGAGCAGACATCTTCATCCTGCAGTTCGCAGACCAGAGACAACCCAGGATCCAAGACTTGACGTGAGTAGAAGCCCAATGTCCTCACTCCTTCTCAGGGAGCAGAGGAGTGAAGGCCACCCCTCCCCGCCAAGCACCAGTGATCTCCATCTTGGATACCGACAAAGCTCAGAGGAGCTGCCAGCTCCATCCCAGGCCTTGGAATAAAACGAGTCATTTAGCAGCTCACAAGAACTTAACGGCGACGAAGTGACCTGCCAGACTTGGCTACATCCAGGGAAAAATCACCCAGCTCAGGCACCAGCCATTGGAGTGGCTTTCCTCACTGGGTAACCAGAGCCAGAGGCTGCCCCTCACTCTAGCAGCCTCAACAATCAATGGAAACACAGAAACCCTGAGAACGGCTCCAGGCTGGGCTCTGTGAGTTTTTTTTTTTTTTTTTCACAAAATAGCCCCAGGAAAAAGCTACTGATTGTTGAAAGACCTCAACTCTACCCAGAACCTAGCCTTACCACTGCATCCCCCCTTTTGTGATTCTCAAAGCAGATCACCCTCCCAGTAAACTAATCTTGGAGGGGGATCTCAAAATCTTGGGTAAAGCAGAGCATTTTTTTGCCTGTTCGAACAAACTGACTTAAGAAACCAATCAAGCCACATGACCTCAAGCTGACCAGAGACTCCAACAAGAGGCTGTTTACAGACAAAAGGGAGATACAGGATTCTTCCCACCCCTCGCAAAAAATAAAAAAAAAAAAATCAAAGAACTTTTTTTTTCTTCTCTTCCTCTTCTTTTCTTTTCTTTGTTTTTTCTTTTTTTGGTACCTTATATGTATAATTTTTTTTCCTTTTCTAAAAATTTTATTAATCTTTTATTTTTGCCTTTTTTGAAAAAATAATTGTTTTCCAGTAACTTTTTTTTCCTCTTATAATTTTTATTTCAGGAATACATGAATGTGTGTTTTCCTTTCTTTTCTTGTCTTCTTTCTCTTTTTCTTTCTTTCTTAACTATCTTTTTGTTTTTTTGTCTAGCTCTACTGAACTTCTGATCTTTTTCTCTCCCTTTCTAACCCTTTTCACCTTTTCCTCTCTTTTGATCTTCTGTATGTGACTGAACTCTTGTCCTGCACATCCTCAGATAAACCCATAGTTAAATAGTAGACCCTATCCCCCATTGTGTACACACTTAATCCACAAATTTATTACTCAATTCAAAACCTCTGAGACTTAAATTCCTTAATAGAAGTAATACCTCTTTATGCCTATATAATATTTTAAGCATTTTCTTAAGTTTTGCACTTCTCCTCTATGTCCCTACCCTTCTATTAATATAATCAATTCCTCTCTAAATAGATGGTCTTTTAATCTCCATAATAATATTAACTTTTACGTTTCTATTTTTTCTAGTCTCTTTTCATTTCCCTTTCCCTTTCTTCCTTTTCTCTCTCTCTCTAGTTGCTTCCTACACAACCTATTTCCTGCATTGAGATTAGGACATAGTTAACTCTCCCTGTGCCTCCCCACACCAATCTATTCCTATTTTTTACCCACATCTCTCCCTAACCCTAAAAATTTCTGGATTTCCAAATTCTTCTCTGCGGTTCGAAACACATTAACATATAGTTGTTTGATGTTGAATAGATGTATCTGTTGAACTAGATTGTATCTGTAGACTATTGACTGTATAAATGCAAACGTTGGTTGATGGTTGCCTTAAGATAGTGTTCTAGAACAAAACTGGTGCTATTTTCATCTCAAATGGGCAGAGTAAGCCAGAAAAACACAAGAAAAATGGCAAATCCGGGTATCTCAATTCCCAATCTTGACAATCAGGGATCAGATCAGATAATGAACAACCTAGAGGAGAGTTCCCAAATAGCCCTAAAAACACTGGTGGCAAACATGATAAATGAGAAGTTTGACAACTTACAAAGTACTCTGAATCAGCATGATAGGGAGAGAGAGGAGGCATCCCAAAAGTTTATACAGGAATATCATAAGCGTGAGGAAGCTACTCAAAAACTAATACAGGATTTGCATAAACAACTTGAGAATACTCAAAGAGAAAGGGAGGAATGGCGTGAGCAGGCTGAGAACACTCAAAGAGAACTGCAGGAATCCCACGAACGGGAAGAAAGAGAACTGCAGGAATCCCACAGATGGGAGGAAGCTAATCAAAGAGTAATTCAGCAACTGAGAGACCAGGTAGAGAATACACAAAGATCACTAAAGGCATTCATGGAATCCATTAACAAAGAGCTGAAGGAAGTCAGGGAGACCACAAAGGGAATGCTGAATGGAACCCAACAGAAGAAATGGTAGTCCAAAGAAACCATAACCAATCAACTAAGTGATTTGAGAAAAAAACACTGGACACCAAATTAAGGAAGTAAAGAAATTCATACAAGACCTAAAACAGAGCCCCAACAAAGAACTTGAAGCCATCAAAGCTGACCAACTAAGAAGAAAATATATAAAAAACGAAGTAAAGAGTCTTTACAGCAGGTTAGACCATGCAGAAGATCGAATCTCAAGGATTGAAGACAGCCTAGATATTATAGAGAAAGAACATACAACCATCCAAGCCAAGCCCAAGAAATATGATAGATCTATCCAAAACCTGGAAGACACCATCAGAGGGCCTATTCTAAGGATAATGGGTGTAGAGGAGCACCTAGAAACAGAAGTTAATGGTCTAGGAAATTTGTTTAACAGGATCCTAGCAGAGAACTTCCCAAACATACAAAAATATAGGCCTATTTAGATACAAGAAGCTTTTAGAACCCCAAATAGATCAGACCAGAATAGGACATCCCACCATCACTTTATAATCCACACAGGATCAACTCAGACCAAGAAAAAGAGCCTTAAAGCTGTCAAGGAGTAAAGGGTAATCACCTATAAATGGAAACCAATTAGAATCACCTCAGACTTCTCAGCAGAGACAATCAAAGCAAGAAGAGCCTGGAATGATGTATGCCATGCCCTAAAAACAAACAACTATCAACCAAGAATACTGTACCCAGCTAAACTCTCCTTCATAACTGAAGGCCAAATAAAAACCTTCTATAGCAAATAAAAATTGAAACAATACATCTCCACCAAACCAGCCCTACAAAAGATTCTTAAAGATGTCCTACACATAGAAAACCAACAAGACCGCAACAAAGGCCAAAAAACTGCACCCAAACTGAGAATCCAAGAACCATAGGAAGAACCCAGTTTTCGCAGCCCCCAAGAAGGTGGATAACATGGCAGGAACTCCCAAATAGCTCTCAGTCCTATCTCTTAACGTTATAGGAATGAACTCTCCAAATAAGCGACATAGACAGTCTAGTTGGATTAAAAAACAAGACTCTTCTATCTGCTGCCTGCAGGAGTCACATCTTGCCCGTAAAAACAAACACATTTTCAAAGTTAAAGGCTGGAACAAAATCTACCAAGCAAATGGCCCCCATAAACAGGCGGGAGTTGCAATACTAATATCAGATAAAATAGACTTCAAATTAAAATTCGTGAGAAGAGATAAAGGAGGATATTACAATACTAAATATCTATTCGCCAAACAATGGAGCACCCAAATTTATCAAAGAAACACTACTTTCCCTCAAAACCCACATAGATCCAGAGACATTAATTGTTGGGGATTTAACACACCACTCTCCCCACTAGGTAGATCAACTAGGCAAAAACTCAACAGAGAAACCGCAGATCTAAACAGCTGCATAGATCAACTAGACTTAACAGACATCTAACGAACATTTCACCCAGCAGCATCAGAAAACACGTTACTCTCAGCAGCACAAGGAACATTTTCTAAAATAGACCACATTTTAGGCCACAAAGCAAACTTGTCTAAATTCAGAAACATTGAAGTTATACCTTGCCTTCTCTCTGACCACAAGGGAATAAAATTAGAACTCAACACCAAAAGCCACCAAAGAAAGTCTGGTATCACATGGAGGCTGAACAACACACTGCTGAATCAAGAGTGGGTCATGGAAGAGATTAGAAAGGAAATTCAAATGTTCATGCTTTTCAACAAAAATGAACACACAAATTACCAGCTCCTCAGGGACACAGCAAAGGCAGTACTCAGAGGCAAGTCTATAGCTCTGAGCTCCTACGTCACCAAATTGGAGAGATCTGAAACTAGCAATTTAATGACACATCTAAACCTCCTTGAAAAAGCGCAGCAAGATAAACCCCAATCCAGTAGACGGAAAGAAATAATCAAAATTAAATCAGAATTAAATGAAATAGAATCCAAAAAAACTATAGAAAGAATCAACAAAACAAAGAGTTGGTTCTTCGAAAAACTTAACAAAATTGACAGACTCTTAGCATATCTTATCAGAAAAAGGAGAGAACACACCCAAATTAATAAACTCAGAGATGAGAATGGAAACATCACCTCGGAAACAACCAAGATTCAGAACTTTATAAGGGAATACTTCTCAAAACTTTATGCTAATAAGTTTGAGAACTTGACAGAAATGGACTTTTTCCTAGCAAATATTGACATGCCAAAAAGCCCACTACCCAACACATTCTATGAAGCCATCATAACCCTCATCCCAAAAATAGGCAGGGACTCATCAAAGAAAGTGAACTATAGACCCATTTTTTGATGAATATTGATGAAAAACTTCTCAACAAAATTTTGGCCAATTGACTTCAACAATCCACCCAAAAAATCATACACCACGATCAAACAGGATTCATTTCAGGGATGCAAAGCTGGTTCAATATACACAAATCAAGTAATATTATTCATCAAATCAACAGGAGCAAGAATAAGAACCACATGGTTATCTCAATAGATGCAGAAAAAGCATTCGACAAGGTCCAACACCGCTTCATGATGAAGGTTTTGGAAAAATTAGGAATCCATGGAACATTCCTCAATACAATAAAGGCTGTATATGACAAACTTACAGCCAGCATTATACTCAATGGTGAAAAACTAAAGTTATTTCCACTTTACTCAGGAACAAGACAAGGATGCCCACTTTCTCCACTTCTCTTCAATCTATTATTAGAATGCCTAGCTACAGCAATAAGACAAGATACAGAAATAAAAGGGATCCAAATAGGGAAAGAAGAAATAAAACTCTCCCTCTTTGCAGATGACATGATCTTGTATTTAAAGAATCCCATAGATTCCACTCCCAAATTACTCAAGCTGATTCAAAACTTTGGTAAAGTAGCAGGTTATAAAATTAACTCCAAAAATCAATGGCTTTTCTGTATGCCAACAATGAGAAAAGTGTGGCTGAAATTAGGAAAGCAACTCCATTTGTAATAGCCCCACAAAAAATAAAATACCTAGGAATTAACTTAACCAAAGAAGTGAAGGATCTTTATGTTGAGAACTTTAAAATCTTGAAAAAGGAAATCAACACAGAACATAAAAAATGGCAAAACCTCCCATGCTCCTGGATTGGCAAGATTAACATCGTGAAAATGGCAATGCTTCCCAAGGCTATTTACAAATTCAATGCAATACCTATCAAAATTCCAAACACATTCTTCAAGGAAATAGAAGATGCAATCCAAAAATACATATGGAACAATAAAAGACCCCGAATTGCAAAAACGCTCCTCAACGGAAAGAAAAATGCTGGAGGAATATCAATACCAAATTTCCAACTCTACTATAAAGCCATAGTAATCAAAACAGCTTGGTACTGGCATAAGAACAGACCTCAGGATCAATGGAATAGAATTGAAAACCCCGAAATTAACCTACAGACCTATAGCCACCTAATCATCGATAAGGGAGCTAAAACAATAGAATGGAAAAAAGACATCCTCTTCAGTAAATGGTGCTGGCAAAATTGGTTAACTACATGTAGAAAACTAAAGCTAGATCCTTATATATCACCCTGCACCAGAATCAATTCCAAATGGATCAAAGACCTTGAAGTCAAAGCAGACACTCTGAAAACATTACAGGATGGAATAGGAGAAACCCCAGGTCTCCTTGGCTCAGGCCAAAATTTTCTGAATAAACACCCGGAAACACAACAAATCAAAGAAAGGTTGGACAAATGGAATTGCATAAAGTTGCAGAGCTTCTGCAGGGCAAATGACATAGCTAGCAAGATCAATAGAAATCCTACAGATTGGGAGAAGATCTTTACTAGCCATACAACGGACAAGGGTCTCATATCTAAAATATACTTGGAACTCAAAAAATTAAACCCCCCCAACAACAAATCCTCAAAGAAACAACTGCCCAATAAATAAGTGGGCGAAAGACTTAGAGAAACTTCTGTGAAGAAGAAAGAAGGATGGCCAATAGACACATGAAGAAATGTTCAACATCCCTAGCCATAAAAGAAATGCAAATCAAAACAACATTGAGATATCACCTCACTCCAGTAGAACGGCAAAAATCAAGAACTCTAACAACAACAGATATTGGAGGGAATGTGGACAGAAAGGAACCTTGCTTCATTGTTGGTGGGAATATAAACTTGTTCAACCACTTTGGAAAGCAGTATGGATGTTCCTCAAAAGACTTCACATAGAACTCCCCTATGACCCAGAAATCCCACTTTTGGGCATTTACCCAAATGTTTACAAAGAAGACCACACTAAAGCTACCAGGACAACTATATTTGTTGCAGCATTATTTACCATAGCTAAGATATGGAACCAACCCAGATGCCCCTCAGTAGATGAATGGATCAAGAAAATGTGGTATATATACACAATGGAATTCTATGCCTCCATCAGAAAGAATGACATTTCCCCATTTGTTAGGAAATGGAAAAACTTGGAAAAAATTATATTAAGTGAAGTAAGCCAGGCCCAAAGAGACATAGGTCCCATGGTTTCCCTTTTTTGCAATATCTAGTATATGTATGAGTCAAGCAGATAATGTCAGATAATGTGATGTTAGAAATCTGAACCCTTAGGTATGTATTTTAATGTTTTTTTCTTTCATGTATGTGTTTCTAATGCATCTATATGATTATCTCTTTGTTGCTTTGTATGTCCTTCCCCCACAGTATAACCCCTGCTTTCACTATATTTGATGTCAGTATAACTTGTGGAAGAGATGGGGAAAAATCAGTTGTTTAAGGATACAGGTGGACCTGTTGCAACAATGAGAAGTACAAGTTGTCATGTCCAAAATGAGCTTTACAACGTCGGTTTCGGTGGGGGGGAAGGGGGGATGGAGATGGATTGGAATGGGGGGGAAGGGGGAGGTTGGGAAGTGATGTGAAGGGTAAACAAAGGAGGAGGCTGCAGTGCTTGGTAAGAAACGTACGCATTATCCTGCCCATGCAATTGTAACCCCTCTGTACAGTGTGTTCACAAATAAAATAAAATAAAATTAAAAAAAAACAAACAAAAAAATTATGAAGCAAAAATATCTATAAGAATATATTTTTTTCAATAAAGTGTTTCAATCCTTAGTAAACTGCTTTATACTTTAATATAAAGTCTGTCTCAAAATAGAAATTCTGCAACTAATCTAATGTATGTTTTCATGCACAAAATTCTGTAACTGCTAGTCTTATGTGATTTTAAATATATTTTTTAGTTGTGATATGATCCCTACTTATATTTATTACAAAGTTCTGTAATTATACAAATCATGCTGGTACACACTAAAATACGTAAGATGATATTCAAACAAAGTTATCTTTTTTTCCGCCTCCAACAGGGAAGGATGATGTGCTGAAGTATATTAAATGAAAGCAATCTAACAAATAGTCTTTACGGAATGGAAATTTGCAACATGAGGATGAGAACATGAGCACTTTCTGCTTTGCTGAACAGGAATTTTTGTTTCTACAGTACTTTCTTACCTTTAAATCACACAGGGAAAGCCATAAACTTTGAAATTCATATGAAGGAATTACTTTACTAAAAGATGTGGCAACCCTGCTCAAAAGCTCGATCTTATCACTAGGTCTTTGTGCTTGCTGGCTGATCTATTTCTCTATCATATGTTTCATATTATTAAACATATTAGTAATTAAGCAATAAGTACATTACAGGAGATTCCTGAAAATCACAGCTATTACAGTTTAATAATCAGAAGTGAGGAAAAAGATTATATTAATCTCCAATTTCTCCCTTTGGCCTTCAATTTGCCAATTAATTTTCAAAACAAACATGTAAGATGTTAGTTTATGTTTCCCTTTTTGATTAGAGATTAAGCAAGTTTTTTTTTTTTTTTTTTGCAATAAAAAGTGATGACAATGGTATCAGAGCTCTGGTAAGGGCACCTTCTCCTTAACAATTAATGCTCTATGGACTTTAAATATAGAAGCCACACTAAAATTCTCAACACACACACACACACAAACACACAAACACACTCACAAACACACACACACACCACTTCCACCCAGACACATCAGATATAAGTTCCATTCCCTTGTAATGATAGTTGATTAATTTTTGCTGCATTGCTTTATCTCAGCTTCAAGATCTTTCCTGGACCTTTAACTTTCCCCGAGATCAAGTCCCTAATTCTTAGTATACCGAGTGTCTGTGTATTCACAATAGGTTCCTGCCTGCTTCAAACCAATTAATACCCTGAATACAATATCCTCTGTCGCTACCGCCTCGACCAGCAAGGAGACGCGACACCGGACTCTTCTCTCTGCCCTTTATTCAGGACCTTTTTTTAAATAATCTTGTGACCCCAACCCCGGGGAGAATTCCCCACAGCCTTAAGTACCCGCTGGGTAGCCAACCCTGATACGCCACGTGGGAACCGCCAATAGGTTCAGGTGCGCGGAAGAAAGCCAGATTCTTTGCCTTAGCCATATCAGGAGTTGTTTACCACGAGAGCACTCGCCATCGGGAAGGCGGAGGGCGGAAACCGGCACCATCTTCCAGGTGCGGCCTCTCGCAGCTCTCTACAGTTCCCCCTTTTTTGTTTAAAGAACACAGATGAGAACAGAGGTCTGATCCCTGTTGTGCAATTGCAAGGACTGCATACAAGCCTTCTCCCAGAGGGCGCCTTCTCTAGGGATGACTCAGCCTGTCCATTGATTCGTTTTTCACAAGGACGGGAAAAGGCGAATCGAACCCGTGTGCAATCAAACATGCTCTCCTCGAGGGCAAAACTCATGCCTCTCGACTGCAGTACTTTGGCTTTGCAATCTGTGTTCATTGTTTTAGGGTGGCAAGCCACACTTAGGGGGACTGACCTGCTCCAATGACTGTAAAGGCTGCACTGCGACACTGAGAACCTCGAATTTGGCAAATGCACCACAGACATACCAAGGAGGCTAACACCAGGAGGCCTATCAGGGCTCCCAAACCCGCCCCCTCCTTGAGATGAATCATAGCAGCCGAGATCCATGAAGATAACCCCTCCGCCAATCCGGCATCCACTCGGGTCGAGTTCACCATGACGATGGCAACCCTGAGCTGTTCCATCAGGCTGTCGAACTCCCCAGTTCAATTACCTAAAAGATAACTAAACAACTGTTTAGACAAATTTGCAGCGTTTTTTGAATAGGTTTTTTCCTGGGCCTGAACTCTGGGTCTGGGCGCTGTCCCTCAGCTCTTCAGCTCAAGGCCAGCACTCTACCACTTGAGTCACAGCGTCACTTCCGGCTTTTTTCATTTCTTTTTGCTTATGTGGTGCTGAGGAATCGAACCCAGGGCCTCATGCATGCAAGGCAAATGCTCTACCACTGAGCCACCTTCCCAGCCCCTTTCTTCTGGGTTAATTGCACCACAGCAGCAGCTAATCCAGCATTAGTTAGTGGTCCGCCCAGCTCTCTGCAAACTTTCATCCATGCTTCTAGTCCCCTATTCTTATATGGGGTTATGGCGGCTCTGCATTCCTTAGTGCACTGCTCGTAAACAAGCTGTTTAATTAATGGCATGGCTGTGTCTGGGTCACCAAAAATTCTGCCAGCGGCCTCGACCATACGAGCAACAAAGTCCGAAAATGGCTCCATAGAGCCCTGCAGGATTTTGATGAGATTGCCACTCACCTCGCCTTTATTTGGTAAGGCCTTCCATGCCTTTATGCCAATTTTATTGATTTGTTCATAAACTTGGACCGGGTAGCCTATCTGCTGATTGGCGAATCTCCCCTGTCCAAGCAGCATATCTCTGTCCCAAGCTGGGTTTCCCCCAGCCTGATTGGCCGCAGCCTCTTCACTAGCAAATTCAATCAAAAAAGCCTTCCAATCTAAATACTGACCTGGGCTCAAACAAGCTCGTGCGAGCCCACTCCAATCACCGGGTGTCATGCAGTGTCTGTTTAGGGCCTCCACCTGGGCTACAGTAAAGGAGGCCGTGATTCCGTATGTCCGCACAGACTCAGCTAAAGATTTTATAACCTTAAAATCTAAGGGTTCATGATATCGCTGTCCCTGTGGATCCTGAAATATTGGACAGGCTAGATGTAACTCAGTTCTGACTGCTTTCCACACGCCTGGGCTGAAAGAACAGCCGGGGCTGCCACTTCCAGGGTCCTCCGCATAGAGCGGAGGGGCCGAAGGTGTGGGGCGGTGCACAGAGGGTGTGCACTCGTCTTTATCTGGGTCCTCTCTCTCCTTCCCTTTCCTCCTCTTTCTTATCTTTGTTTTTTCTATTTGTTCTATGAGTGATTGTAGTTCCTCTGAGTCTGTAGACTCAGAGGTCTCTAGTTCAGCAAAATCAGGGCATGACCCCCCCCTGCTCTCCTCCTTTTCGCTGTCTGCCCTTTCTGATCTTTCTTCCTGCAGCATTTCTAAGGCGGCCTGACCATTCTCTACCGCCTCACTGAAACGCTAGTCCTCGAGACAGCCTCTTATCAGTTTCCATATTGGTCTCACTCCGCTCTTAAGCGTTCCTTGTTCAGAGGCAAAATCTAGGTCCCTCCCTAGTTTCTCCCAAGAGGCCACCGTGAGGCTTCCAGAGACAGCGAACCATGGGGCAACGGTGTCACATTCATTCAAAAATCTCTCTAAAGTACTCTTTTTTATTTTTAACTTTTTTGAGTGCAGTAGCTCATTGAGAGCCAAAAAAATTGGGTGCGAAAAAGAAGCGCCCATGTTTTAAACATTTAAAGCTGGTAAACAAACTTTTACTTTCACTTTTGGCTACTCTATTCACTAGCCCCGGGTTCTCGCTCTCTCTTTATCTACCGAGAAGAGCAAAAATCCCCCCCACTCTTGTGGCGGATTCCCCTTTTACCTGGGAACTTACTCCCCGCTCTTGTGGCGGATTCCCCTTTTACCTGGGGACTTACCCCCGCTTTTGTCGCGGATTCCCCTTTTACCTGGGGACTTACCGGTGCACCACCCTGACCGCAGAGAGTTCTGAGTCCTCGTTGGGGTTATGGCTGAGTCCCCGTACGGGCCGCCACATGTCGCTACCGCCTCGACCAGCAAGGAGACGCAACACCGGACTCTTCTCTCTGCCCTTTATTCAGGACCTTTTTTTAAATAATCTTGTGACCCCAACCCCGGGGAGAATTCCCCACAGCCTTAAGTACCCGCTGGGTAGCCAACCCTGATACGCCACGTGGGAACCGCCAATAGGTTCAGGTGCACGGAAGCAAGCCAGATTCTTTGCCTTAGCCATATCAGGAGTTGTTTACCACGAGAGCACTCGCCATCGGGAAGGCAGAGGGTGGAAACCGGCACCATCTTCCAGGTGCGGCCTCTCGCAGCTCTCTACAATCCTCAAACTCCACATCCCAGTCAAACTCCATGAGTTTATACACCGGTGCAAAATACTAAAATTTATTGGATGTAGAAACCAAGAGAACACCCACCTTGTTACTATTGTAGAAATTGACATCATGAAAGTAGAAGAATATTGATCAAGAACTGAGGTAAGAGAATGGGAGTATGTCTAAAATGTAGAATACTGGATATGTGTTACAGATACAAAATCATCATCTATAGGCATATTTATTGAAAATGTAATCATATGTTGAAAGCACTATTTACAAATACAGTTTTCCAGTTACTTTGCTTACCTATAATTTCTGATCACAAATCCGCTCATGAATTTTTATAGTATCTTTGAATAAAGATTTGCATGTATGTATCATCTTAAAATAAGACAGTATGCTTTTACATCTTTCTTTCTATATGACAAGCCCTTATTTTTTGTTTCCCAGTTTGCTGAATAACTGTTTTCCTGGAAACAAGATATTCACATCAAATCTGGGTGTAATTTTTATTTCTTAAATTTGAAATATAAACTTTGTTGTGACTTGTCATTTTCTAAAGATGAATGATATTCATGAACACTAATATGTTGGTGCCTTTAAGTAAACTGAGACTTGATGTGATATGATAGTTCTTGTGTCTAATTGACATAACCATTAGATGATTCATGTATAAACATGTGCATTGCACTTTTTTATTTTTATATATAACATAGTCCCCAAGGATATACTTTAAAGTGATAAGGTGGGGTTGTCTCCATGTTCCATACTTTATATTTATTTCAGTAAAAGTACTAGAAATAAATGATGTTTACTGGAACAATATACAAGAACATATTTTCTTTAGAACATATTTCTAAAGATAATAGATTTATTGTTTAAAGAATAGAAAAGAGTAAAATAGGTTTCTTGCTTGAGACTGCATAAATTTCCTATGAATGTAGCTCAAGATGAGACTCAGAAATAAATTCATATTAATATTACTGAGATTTATATCACAATATAAGCAATATAGGTATTTTAAGTTCGCGTCATTCCAAGCCCTAGATACCTAATAGATGAAAAATGGTATTGAAATTAGCAGAGGAAAACAATTCAACATGCAGATGTTATGATTGTATAATACTAATACGAAAAAATGGAGCATTTGTCTTTCTGAAGGAGAATGTTTAGCCAGTAATTTCAGTGAAAGGCATCAGTTGTAATCAGTCTAAAGTCTTTTCCTCCAAGATATCCAACAGTACTATACTCATCCTCTGAAGAGTAAATAAGAGTTAATTAGCTTCACTTAATATCAATTTAATTGTAGCAAATAGGTTAAAATGTCTGCACTCTTTCTTTCAATGTAATAACTTACCTTTGTTTTACTAGACTCAAGACCCCCCGAAGACCACCCAACCAATACAAGTAACAAAGGCGTCTTTTATTTGCAAGCTCCAGGCTGGTGCTCTGTGCAATCAGTAACCCATGACACTAAGAGACCCCAAGCATAGAATCAGCACAGTTTTTATAGTGTTGAACAAACAACTTTTTGGAAGTTTTAATGAGAAATTACATGATTGATTAACAGTTTAATAAACTAAGCTATACATATGTGACTGGCTAATATTATTGAGGTGTTATTGACAAGAAGTGTCTGGCCACTGGGTCACCGTGTCCTGCATGGCCAACCAATGTTTGGTCAATGCATTTGGAGAAAATTCCTGTGGCTTTCCCAAGGATTGTTTATGTCTCAGTTGTCCAGGAATTGTTTTTCTTTTTGTGTCATTTCTGGGTCCAAACCATGGTTATTTTCATAATTCATACCTCACAAGATGGTTGTTACTTAGGCCTTCACTGTGCCCCTTTAAGCTTTAAGCTCTTCACATTTCATGTTATTACTGTCTCTTCATAAAAGCCAGAAATCACTATGTAAAAGTAACACAAACAGAAAAACAAAAATAACTTGATACAACCATCACAACTCCTAAATTATGTGAAAAAAATCCACAATATAATAAATGAACCAGGGGAAGAGGAAAAACAGTGACAGAATAACAACATAAAAGTACCCTAGATTTCCCTAACAAAACAGATATTTAGAGTCCTAGAAGGTACTCCATTTCTAGGGTGTCACACCAAGTTAGGTATAATTATATATAGATACACAATTCAAAAGAATATTTTGTATTGTCTTCACAAAAAAAACAGAAATCTATGAAAAGTTACCCAGCCAGGAAGGTGACTGCTGTGACTGTGTTGGCAAACATATTCAAAAACACAATTGCAGTGTGGAAATGAAAGGGCCACTTGGGAAAACAATCATGAACAGAGAGACAGTCATATATAAACACAGGCACAATTCACCTTACCACTGGATAGTCAGAATTGTCGTTGGAACCACAAGTATTAATTTGACAACATCTCTCACAACTGATCTCTTCTCCTACACTTAATGGTCTAGACAAAAACATAATTCCAGAAAAACAAATCACAACAGAAGACCAAAGCAACACCTGGCAAATCATCCAAGAACATAGATAGTCACCTATTAAAATCATAGATTCCCCCAAATGAAAGCCAAGAAATACTTCAAATGGACAGAACAAATCAGAAAATTATGAGAAAAGTCATGCCAAGGTAATATAATTCACACAGTAAATGAATGGGCATTAGAACAATAAATTATCTAGAAGATATTTTTCAAAATACATTACAAATACTGCTGAAAAATGTGATTAATGAAAAGATACAAAACCTCTACAAGGAAATTTGGGAACAAGAGGAGACCAAGCAAAGATCAGCAAAATAATTCATGGAGACTCCAAACACAAAGAAAAATAAATTCTGAGAAGGCAAGAGAGTCCAAGGGAAAAATGGATGCCAAGTTAAAAGATATGAGAGAAGATACAGCTAAAACACATACCTCCCAAGCCACCACCCAATAAAAAGTTGTAAAGAAAATCCATACAAACCTAAAATAAAGCTTTAATAAAGAGATAGAAGCCCTAAAACAATAACCAATTGTAAGACAGGGAAATCAAAGAGAGAGGGTAATTCAAATAAGAGGAGCTTTTAGAACACAAAACAGAGTACACTAGAACAGAACAAACCACCATCACATCATAATCCATTAGAGTATCATTAGACATCAATGAAGGGATTCTTAAATATGTCAGGAGAAAAGACTGATTATATAAAGGATATACAGTCAGGATAAATACAAATTTCTTAGCTGATATGGTAAAAAGGGGAGCCTCACGTGATATATGACAAACATTAAAGGCAATCAACTACCAACCGTGAATATGGTCCCAAGCCTAACTCTCCTTTACATTAAAAGGATATATAAAAATATTTCATGCCAAAGAAATCTTGAAACAATGTATCTCCACCAAATCATCAGGATAGAAGTTAATCAAATATATCCTACATAGAGAAGATCATGAAGAACAGGAACTGGTTATATAAAATGCTCCCTACCAGTGAACAAGGTAAATATATTTAGAGTAGATGAGACACAGAGCCTAACAGCAGGTGAATAACATAGCAGGACTTACGAGATATTTCACAGACTTAACTCTCAATATCAATGGATTTAACTTTCCAATTAGAAAACATACTAAATAGTATAATAAAACAAGACGCATGCATGTAATATATACAAGAGACACATTTTACTGACAAAAAAAACACATACTCAAACTGAAAGGCTGGAAGGAAAATTTTCAAGCAAATGAACACCATAAACAGGCCAGAGTAGAATTACTAACATAAGATAAAATAGAATTCAAAATAAAATTACTAGGAAGAGACATTATATATTGATAAAGGCACATCTCCATTAGGTAGATATATCAAGTCTAAGTATCAATAGCTGGAGCACCCCACATCATCAACCAAATGTTACATAACCAAAAAAACATTTCTCAACACATCATTGAAATGCATGGATAGGTCATCCAGGAAAAACTCAACCAAGAAACTGAAGACCTAAATAACTACATTGAACGTCTAGCCCTAACAGACATCTACAGAATATACATTCAGCATCAGTATACACATTCTTCACAGCAGCTCATGAAAGAGTCTCCAAAATAGAACATATCCTATATCACATAGAAATTCTATCCAAATTGAAAGAAAAATTATTTGAATTACCATATCTTGTCAGACCACAACAGAATAAACTTAGAACTAAAAAAGCTAAAGCAAAAAAAAGTTCCCAAACCCATGAACACTGAACAACACATTGCTGAATGACCAGTGAGGCACTGAATACATTAGAATGAAAATCTGAAAGTTTCTGAAATTTAACAAATTGAACACACAAAATAACAACTCCTCTGGGAAACAGTAAATGCAGTACTTAGAGGAAAATTTATAGCTCTAAGTGCCTACCTCAAGCAATTGGGGAAATCTGAAGTCTTTTTTTAAATTATATTCCTGAAAATTCTTGAAAACAGGAACAAGGCCAAACCCAAAGAAGAAGAGAGAAACAAATAAAAAAATTAAATCAGAAATAACTAAATAAAGACAAACTAAAACATAACAAGATCAACAAAACAGAATTGGTTGTTTCAATAAATTAACAGACTTGGCAGACCCTTACCAAATCTAAGAAGAGAATTTACATAGATAGAAATATAAATAGAAAGCACATAGTTTGGGAAAAGTTCGTTACTTGCTCTGCAACAGCAATGGCCTTACATCTCAAATATATTGAGAGCCCTAGCAGTTAACTCCCCCAAAAAAAAATGTTCAAAGAAACAACCCTCTTAATAAGTGGGCTAAAGATTTAAACAGAGACCTCTCGGAAGAAGAAGTATGAATGGCCAATTGAAACATGAAGGAATATGCAACATTTCTGGCCATAGAAATACAAATAAAAGCAACATTGAGATTCCACCTCCCCCCAGTTTGATGACCATTATGAAGAAAACTAATAATAACAGAGGCTGGTCTGGTGGGAATGTAGCCAAACAGGAATGTTACTACACAATTGGCTGAAAAGTAAACTTGTTCAAATACTCCATAAAGAAGTATACAGGTTCCTCAGAAGATCTCCCCTATAACCCCGCAATCCCACTCCTGGACAATTACCCAAATGACCACAGACAAGGCCACACTAAAGTTACCATCACAACTATGTCAATTGTAGCAGTATTTACCATACCTAAGATATGGAACCAACACAGATGCCCCTCAGTAGATAAATCGATTGAGAAAATGTCATATATATTCACAACAAAATTCTATGCTTCCGTCAGAAAGAATGACACTGCCCCATTTGTAAGGAAATGGAAAGACTTGGAAAACATAATACATCAAACAAGCCACACCCAAAGAATCATAGGCTACATGTTTTCACTCATTAAAAAAAATAGAATATGTCTAGGATATTCTTATAAAAGATCACAACAGCTCAATAGTTATATGCATGTCATCATAGAAAATGATGCTTATTGAAATGAGTTCCAAGAAATGGATACAAGATGACTGTATAGTGAACTGCTTTTAGTTATTTCTATTTACTTTTTCCCCTTTGGATTATTCCCTGTAGTCACTGTTTTTGATTTCTGTACCCTTTTTATTATACATAAGTTTATCTGATTTGGGGAAGGGAAGGGAAATCACAGAAATGGTCGGACAAAGATTAACCAAAGCAACAGTAATATACACTAAGCACTATGTTAGAAATGAACTTTACAACTTTGGGGAAATGGGATATCAGTGTTGTTGGAAGCAGGAAAAAATGAGGAAGTGATAACACTGTAAGAAAAAGTACTTTTACTTATGTAACTGTAACCCACCCCTTGGAATATCACCTTCATAATAAAAATAAAAAAAAATAAAATAAGAGAGCTGACAGGAAGCTCAGCATGAATTTTCTGCCATGCTCCCTAGGACAATGGTTGCTATTCAGTACACTTCTTGTGGTGGGAAGTCCACTTTTTGTCAGTCGTGGAGCTTGAACTCTGGGCCTGGGCACTGTCCCCGATCTCCTCAGCTCAAGGCTAGCACTCTACCATTTGAGTCACAGCACCACTTCTGGTTTTCTGGTGATTCTTTGGAGATAAATGTCTCACAGATGTTCCTGCCCAGGTTGCCTATAAACCATAGTCCTCATATCTCAGCCTCCTGTGTATTTAGAATTATAGGCCTGAGCCACCAGCACCTGGCTTAAGTGTAATTATGACTCTCTCTCTCTCTCTCTCTCTCTCTCTCTCTCTCTCTCTCTCTCTCTCTCTCTCTCTCTCTCTCTCTCTCTCTCTCTCTCTCTCTCTCTCTGAAGAACTTATTTAATGGATGCTAGAGGAGGTGGCCCAGCATCCCCATGTGGCTGGAACCAATGTGGCCCTCTCATTCTGGAGGTGGGCTGTGAGTTAGGAGTTATCTCGCTCAGTCTGTTGTTCCAGCTCCATGAGGTTAGCCCCTCTGTGCTCTGGCTAGACCGTGACGGTTATTCATTGTCCATCTAGCCTTACTGGACTCAGTATTGTGTTCAATGTCCTTTTCTAGCAAAAATTTCTGGCTAAAATTATGATACATAGTTAGGGAATGAAAAAGTAACGCATCTTAAGAAAGCAATTTAGGGCTCTGGGAATGTGGCTTCACAGTATGGTGATTGATTAGCATGCATGAAAACTTCGGTTCAATTCTTCAGTACCACATAAACAGAAAAAGAACCACTGGAAATAGTGCTGTGTCTAAAGTGGTAGAGGGTTAGCCTAGAACAACAACAACAAAAATAGCTGAGGAATAATTCCCTATCCCTGAGTTGAAGCCCCAGGACTGGCAAAACAACAAGAACAACAACAAATATTTAGTTAGTAAATGGAAAATAAACAACTCATACTTGGGATATATAATTGCTCCTTCCATACTGATACCTGACAATAGTCCCTAATTCATGTACTTTACCTATATTAGTATACAATATTGAAAAAACCCAAAAACTTTTGTTCATTGAGTCATGGCAATTAATACCAGGAATGTGCTTAGATATCAGGTGAAGATTAATTCTGAAAATTCAAAGATTCCAGGCTTTTGAGTGGTCACTGCTAATCACAATCAGAAGGATAGTATAAGAGAGATTTGGAAATATTTTTGATAATATATGGCACCAAAAAGGCAGAGGCTTTTACAGAATAGAAGGAAAAACTCTAGATGGAAGGAATAAATGGTAATAACTAAGTTATACCACAAAATGTTCTAGGGAACCCTTTTTGGTTATTAAAGAACTAGTCATCAACTAGGCTTATACCTCATTGCCTTTAGCATTCTAGTAATTAGGCTAATTATTTATCTCTGTGTGATAAATTGTATATCCGTCTATGCTGTACTTTCATACCTGAACTCCTTTGCTTTCTAAAAGTCTCAGTCTTTTTTATTTCTCTACGAACAATTTCTGATACTAAGTCGACAAATGCAGACAGAAGATGCTAATATAAGAGTCCCATAACACATGAATGATTAATGTAACAACATGGAAAAGGGGATAAATTTATTGCTACCTCGATTTTCCTAAAAAGTTGCAATGTCATCATTTGATACAAATTTCCATTCTTTGTCTACATAGTGGCAATAAGTGCACATAAATGCAAATATAAGACGGATGTTGGTGGCTCACACCTGTAATCCTAACTACTCAGAAAGATGAGACCACAGAATTGTGGTTCAAAACCAGCTTGGTCATGAAAGTCCATGACACTCTTATCTTTAATTAACCACATGAAACCCAGAAGTGCTACTGTACCAAAAGTGGCAGAGTGCTCAACTTGAGCTGAAGAATTGAGGAACAGGGTCCAGTATCAGAGTTAAAGACCCATGACCAACAAAAAAGTGCAAATATGACATTAAGTTTCCCCCAAAGGAACGACAAAGTCAATAGTAATCTTCCCAAGTAGAAAAAAATATTCCAAAATGATTCAGTGCACCTACTTTTGTTGAGTTATTTAAGGTATGGTTTCTTTGCTGGACATATTCTCTTCTTTTAAAAATGGTCAAATATTAGATTTATATAAACTTCATCTAATATTTCGTGGTTCAAAAGAGAAATCCAAGGGGAAACAAAGGAGGAGGCTACAATGCTTGATAAGAAATGTACTCATTATCTTGCCCATCTAATTGTAACCCCTCTGTACAGTATTTTCACAATAAAAAATAAATAAAAATTAAAAAAGAGAAGTCCATAGAGTTGAAGTCACTTGGATTTATTATTATCTCAGTTCAAAGCCAACTTAGGCAGGAGAGTCTGTCTAACTCTTATCTGTAATTACACACTGAAAAAGCCAGAAGTGGAGTTTAGGCTCAAGCAATAGAGTACTAGCTTTGGGGGTAGGTGGGCAGGAAAGTCAACTGTACAGGGACCGGGTCCACCCTCTGGGTTCAATCCCCAAAACCAGCACAAACTAAATAAACAAACAAGCAAATGAAAAAACCCACCTGTTTCTTTGTGACCATCCTTAAAGCATTGGTTTGAGAAGATGCTCCTTTTGCTGATCGTACTCACTGGATCCTGCTTTTTGGAATCCTTATTGCTATGGAGAACTCAGGACCAGACTAAAGAATTGGGTAACTGACTCCTGCAACAGGAGAATCATCTCAGGAGTGATATATCCGTGCATAAGTCTCTTTAAAACCCCCATATCTTTGTTTCTTTGCAGGAGAACACTTTTAAAACAAAGTTATTTCCTTTTATTCTATGTTGGCCTTCAAATGGCATATTGTTAACTTTTGTTATACTCGCAACTAGAAGTTTACAGACATGTTTTATATAAGTAAAGGAAAACTTGAAAAAGTCAGGGACAGAGTTTCCTTCAGGCCTTGGATTATTTTCTTGTACCATAAAAAGGACAGCACAAATTACCTTGAACTTTGTCATTTTTCTATGTTCAATTCCTCTCTTGCAATAACAGTTCCTTCCACTTACTTCCAGTAACAATCCATGGTGCTGCTCCAGGTAAAATGAATGTTTTCTGGATTCACTGAAATAGCACAAGTATGTCTTTGGACATGAGGTAACATGTGTTTCAGAGATAATTTCATAGCGAGAAAATATGGAATTTGCATGGCTTATAAAACCTCATTCATGTACATATGGCCATATAAGATGATGTTAAGTGAAATGGAACCCAAGATAGGGACACAACTTGCTTTTACTTTCTTGCTATATTTTTAATGTATCTAACATGTGATATGCGATTTTTTTGTTTCTCTTCTATTTTCTTCTTCCATGGTGTATAACCCCTGTTTTCACTATATTTATTGTCAGTGACCTGCATCTTGCATATACATTTTTCTAATGTGGGGAGGGGAAGGGAAATAACAAAATGCTTAAACAATTATACAGTATGACCTATTGTAACAATGATTTCTATAAGGCACTATGTAGAAAATTAGCTTTACAACTTGAGGAGGGGAGAAGGGAGTTGGGTTATTGGGGAGGAAAAGGATTGAAGGAGAAATACAAAAGAGGAGGTAACAACGCTTGATAGATAATATATGCATTAACTTTCTTATATAACTCTAACCCCTCTTTAAACCATTTTTACAATTTAAAAAACATGAAAAAAACATCCTGGACTACTTTAAGTTCAAAATTTCCTAAGTGCTCTGTAATTAAGACCAATTTTATATAGGAAGAATGTTCTCAGAAACAGTTTTTGTGTGTGTGTTGTGCATTATTTCCCAAGTGTACATAAGTTAGAAGTAGGAGAAACAATAGCAATAATAAGAGAAAAAGAAGTTTTGTGCTTAAGTATAATGGTTCAATACACTATAGAAGACACTTCAATAAGACAACTTTGAAACAGTAAATCCAAGGCCAGTATGTAGATCTATGGGGGTGATATAGTGAAAGCTTTACTACTAAGTGGAACATGAAGGATGAGGCCTCTCTTCTTGTCTACTAGATCTAAATCATGGTAGCTAATCATGCAAATTTGTAAAAAGTAGAACAGAAGAGTAATTCTGGTTCCAAAACAAGTCAGATATAAGAGCATAGACAACTGGAAAAAAAGGCCATGTTGAGAGAGCAGGAAATATAGCAGCAATGAACTCGTGGACAAGATCACATTTCTTTTTGTTTTTTTGGTTTTTTTATTGTTGTGGGTCTTGAACTCTGGGCCTAGGCAATGTCCTTCTCCTCTTCAGCTCAAGGCTAAAGCTCTACAATTTGAGCCAAAGTTCCAATTCGTTTTCTGGTGGTTAATTGGAGATAAGTGCCTCAGAAAACTTTCTTACTGTTGCTTGATCTGAACTGCAATCCTCAGATCTCAACCTCCTGAGTAACTAGGATTATAGGTTTGAGCCACCAGTACCAGGCTTAAGATCAGATTTCTAGCAGTGTACACTCAGGATATGTAATGGGTATGTTCATCTATCTTTGTATGAATTCTTGAGTTAAAATCTAGGCTATAGGTTAGACTTTACATCCACAAAAATGTTTGTAGCTTAAAACCATACTCCTGGAAAAAATAAAAACTAAGAATGTAAAAGAGTCTGAAAAGTTCAGTTTGCATCCAGCCTCGGCAGAACAGTCTTTGCAACACTACCTATAATTAACCAGCCAAAAGCTGCATTTGACGAATGGGTCAAGTGATGGGATATTAGTTATGAGCAAGAGTACTGAATAATAGCCTGAGTTTTTTGCATACATACATACAAACATTTACATACGCAGAGAAGCACTTATATGTGCAAACACACATATGAAACAACTCTCACAATGTGTAGAAAAGTTAGAAAATAATAGAAAATATGTCTTGAGTAAGACTAGAATCAAGTGATAATTTTTATATTAGAAAGTCCTCAAGTGAACTTTCCCCCCAAAAGATTGAGACTTTTACATAGGTACTGACCAGAGATAGTAAAAGAGCCAAGTAATAATTATTAAAGGGATTGGATCCATGGAAGAATGAATCAGAGACCCCTGCAATTTTCAAACATCTTTGAAAATTGCACAGAAATAGTTTGAGCAGTCAGTCATGAATAAGATCATCGGAGAACTTCAGAATTACTAGTATATTTGTCGATTAAATAAACCAAGAAACTATGGCAGGGCAATGTGATACAAGTCTGGAATTCTAGCACTCAGACTAATACAGGAGATTAGAGAGTGGATTAAGTAGTAATACTTTCCCTGGACTAAGTAGTATAATTTTGCCTCCATAAAACAAACCAAAGAACAAGAAAGGCATACACAGTTGGAAGTTTGGGCAAATTTTGTCATTATGTTTTGAGAAATCAAGTTTCCTATTGAAATGCAACTCATATATCATCCTCAGTCATGTTTTAAATGCCCTCTTCATTACAGAATACTTCTAGATACAAAATACATCAGTATTCCGAACCAAAAATTTGAAAAATTTAGCATCATTCTGTTGGATTCCAAAGAAATAATGAAGGATTACAAAAGCTTAAGCCTGGAGAAACAGCAAAGTTATCTAGTGTAGGACTTTGTAGACCTTACTAAATTAGAATTTAGATTTGAAATAAATATCTTTTGCTTGTAATTTCATATTCTATAGGATACTACAAAATACTTTTTAAGTAGAAGTTTTACTTTACAAATTCACAAATGATTCTGACATATTATTTGTCTAGAATATTCTTTCAAGAGAGTTGTAATTAGGACTTAGTTAATAGTTAATTCCAGCAGTTCATGTATAACATGATAATGTGAATAATCTAGAAGAGTTGAGTATAAATAGAAGCTATTAATTTATAAATTTAGAAAAAGAACAATGTTTTGAGAGTTTGGTGTAACATGGTATGAAGAGAGTTACTGTTTGAAATCTTTTTTCTTCTACCCGTACATAACATAGGAAGAAATTTCCATATTTATATACCTATGTATACAATGAGAAAAATGCTAGGTTTGGGGTATGTTTTCATTTTGTTTTTGTTGTTTTGTTTGTCCTAGGGCTTGATGTCTGTGCCTGGGCACTGTCCCTGAGCCTGTTTTTGCTCAAGGATACTGCTCTACCAGTTGAACCTCAGTGCTACTTGTGTCTGGCTTTTCCTGAGCAGTTTATTGGAGATAAGAATCTAAGGAACCTTCCTGACTGGGTGGGCTTTGAACCATAATATACAGATCATTGCGTCATGAATATCTATGGTAGAAAAAAAGATATGTATAAATAATATTTTCAAGTTATCTGATCTGAAAGATACCACTTGAGGGAAAATGATGCAGCAAAGTTTAGTGTAGTGTTTTTTCAACAATAGAAAGGGCATAATATTAGCAGAAGTGTAGAATTTTTTCACAATAGTGATAAGCTAGTCATGATGTGAATTTAGGGAATTTTAAGGTGCGGCTTACAAAGTGTAAACTGTTGGGCTAGAATGACTTTACTGCATAAAATGTTGGGATTGATTGTCATTGAAATAATAGCTTACTATGATGAAAAAATGTTTACTCTAGAGGAATTAATTCTTATAGATACTTCATAGTTTTATCTTCTACCATAATGTGGCTAGTTTCTCTGTTGACCTTTTTTTTTTTTTTTTTTTTTTTTTTTTTTTTTGGTCGGCTGTTGGGCTTGAACTCTGGGCCTGGGCGCTGTCCCTCAGCTCTTCAGCTCAAGGCGAGCGCTCTACCACTTGAGCTATAGCGCCACTTCTGTTGACCTTTAAATATGTAATGCCCCATTGGAAACTGTATCTATTGAAGAATTAAATAAAATGCATACAGGCACTGTTTTAAATGTCTCTGGTATGGCATGCTCAGAATTTGAAAATGAGTAGTTAGTAGAACACATATATTCTGTCCTCTTAACAAATAGTTTTAAAAATTAGGAGTTTTCAGAGAATTGAACTGTTTTCTATTTAGTATGAGACAATACTAAAATAATGTTTTTTTAAATAATGGCAGTATATTCTGAAAATTTTGTATAGTTTGATAGGATTCAAGTTGATGACCCTCTGAAAAAGAAAGGGGCAATTAATTCAAATGAGAAGCCAAATATTGTTCATTTTTAAAAAATGAAATACATATAGAATATCATTTACTATAGAAATACAGTGAAATTATATTTTATGTAGCTTATTTTTAAATTTAATTTTATTGTCTAGGTGATATATGGAAGGGGTTGCAGTAATTGTAAGGTAGTGAATAGCTATAAAGTCGAACTTATTATGCCCTCCCTCATTTTTCTCACACTTTTACTTTACCCCAATACCCCTCACAAGTTGTAATGTGAATATCCTACATGTTGTCTTGTGAGTATTGCTATTGCATTGGTTTGTCATTTGTCCTTTGTCTCGCCATTTTGTTGTTCCTCTTCCCTTGCCAAATTAAGATACATGTGTATATAATACACAGGATACTGAAATCAAATACAGCAGGGAATAAACCTTAGGGGAAAACACAAAAGAAAAAAGAAATCACATAGTACAATAAAAACAAAAACCACAAAGAAAAACCTCTGTTTCCATGTCTAGGAGTTCATTTTGCTTAGCATCCTCTTACATGCATATTTATACATAGCTATTGAGCCATCCTGCTCATCCGCTATGACTATCTTAGACATTACCTAATTATTACACATGAGGAAAAGCATGGAATCTCTTTATTTGTGTCTTGCTTATTTTTCTTAGTAGGATTTTTGCAAGTCTTTCCATTTTCTTATGAATTGGAAGCTTAGAATTCCACCGTGTGTGTTTTTAATGGATTTGTTCATATTCTGAGTGGCATATTGGTTTAAATCATGATTGCATGTAAGTATCATTAGGGTCATTCAAAGATGACAGATGCCACCTCCCCAGATATACTAAAATCACGATTTCTAAGTTAGTTTTTTATGGTGGTACTAGTGTTGAGATACCTGGATAACTCTAATGTATTTCTTGCAGAGTTAGGCAGGAAGACATCATATAGGATAGAAATGGAAGTGACAAAATATTCCCTTGAAAAAGATATAGGAGGCTTCCAGAAATATGAAGAAATTCAGACAATTTTGAAGAATTTAGAAATGCAAGCTCAAGTAAGTCTCTTTAAATAAAAATTATGTAAGTGGAAGGGCAAAAGAAGAGGAAGAGAAGAAATAACTGACAGCAGATCATTGTTCTAAGTTAGAGTATAAAAAGACATAATCTATAGCTTCCCAGTTAAAAAGACACCAATATAATGCGTCCCACTTAATTTAGGTACATGCCAAATATTAACTTGGCTTTTTCCTACTTTAAAGCTCCAAAAAAAAATGAAGACTTATAAGAAAAGTTATGTGATTACTTCAACCAGAACACTAACTGTGATGAGCCCTCTTTTTTGTACTTTGCACGTGGAAAATAGTCCCTAAGTTGATGATGTTGTGATGTGATTAGAGTCAGAGTTAGGGGCTTCTACTGGTAGTTATCCCAAAGTAGTTTAAAGCAGTTTTCCGCCCAAGATATCCAACTGCATTGTCTGAAGCTGTACTTTGAACACACCCTCAAACGTGAGTACATAATTTGAAATTATACTTCTGCATTTCCTTGACACATTGTACTTTGTGCCTTTGTCTTTTTTGCACATTCCTTTTGAGTTCATAGTTGCTCTATTTCAATTTCATCTTTATAAACTAATAAGAAAATTGTTTAACTATCACTTGTTTTCACACACCCAGTGTCTGTATCAACGTACTTTGTCTATTTTAAACAATAGGGTAGTACTCACTCTCTGAGGAGAAACGTTCCACAGTATAACCCTATGCCCATCTTAGAGGGTGTAAGAATTTAAAACATTTTGAGACAAACAGTAATATTAGTAGTGAAAGCCTCAGAAGATGGCGGAGGAGAAGCTGGTGGCTAAACAAGCTCTTGCATAGAAAGCAGTTTTAGAGTTCCAGTGAACAGCCCTAAGCCAGAGAATCACACCAAGTGTGCCATCACAGGACAGAGAGTTAGGCCAGAGAAGGAAAATCCAGGCAAGGAGAGAAATCTGAGCTCTTGCCACCGCTGCGGTGGCTGAACCCACCATACTTGAATCACAGAGAGTGCGAGTCCAAAGAACCAGCACTGCGGGCAAGAGGATTCTACTCAAAACCAGCAAGAACCAACAAGGAGCGGACATCTTCATCCTGCAGTTCTCAGACCAGAAACAACCGAGGAACCAAGACATAGCAGGAGTAGAAGCCTTACATCCTCACTCCTTCTCAGGGAGCAGAGGAGGGAAGGCGACCCCTTTCCCCCCCCCCCCCAGTACCGGAGATCTCCATCTTGGATACCGACAAAGCTCAACGGAGCTGCTAGCTCCAACTCAGGAATTTGAATAAAATTAGAGTCATTTAGCAGGTCACAAGAACTTAAGCCGACCTGCCAGACTCAGCTACACCCAGGGAAAAGACACCCAGCTCGGGCACCAGCCCCAGGAGTGGCTTTCTTCAAAAGGTAATCAGTGCCAGAGGCTGCCCCTCCCTTTAGCAGCCTTGACAATCAATTGAAATTCAGTAAACAGAAAACCTGAGAATGGCTCCAGGCTGGGCTCTGTGAGTTTCTCACAAACTAGGCCCCAGGAAAAGTTACTGTTTGCTGAAAGTCCTCAACACTACCCAGAATCTAGCCTAAACACAGCATCTCCAAATTTGAGGAAAAAGCCATCTCCCTCTTTTTTGATATTCAAAGCAGATCCTACTCCCATTGAACTAGCCTAGGAGGAGGAACGGAAAATTCTGGGTGAAGCAGAGTATTTTTCTCCCTGTTAAACAAACTGACTTAAGAAATCAACCAAGCAACAGGACCACAAGCAGAACAGAGATTCCAACAAAAGTCTGGTTACAGACAAAAGGGAGATACAGGATTTTTCCCACCCCTCCCAAAAAAATGAAAGAATTTTTTGTCTTTTTTTTTTTTTGCTACATTTCATAATTTTTATTTCTATTCTAAAACTTTTTTAAAATTTTTAACATTTTTGGAAAAAAATTGTTTTCTAGTAACTTTTTTTCCTCTTATAATTTTTATTTTAGGGAACCATGTGTGTGTGCATTTTTCTTTCTTTTTTTTTTCTCTTTCTTTTTTTTAAAAAAATTTTCTTTTTGATTTTTGTTTAGCTCTACTGAACTTCTGATCTTTTTTCTTCCTTTCTTATCCTTTTCACCTTTACTTCTCTTTCGTTCTTCTTTATGTGACTTAATTGTCCTGCACATCCTCAGATAAACCCGAGGTTGACTATTATCCCCTACCCCAATTGTGTGCACACTTAATCCACAAATTTATTACTCAATTCAAAATCTCTAAGACTTAAATTCCTTAATAGCAGTACTACCTCTTTATACCTATATAATATTTTAAGTATTTTTAATTTTAACCTTTTTACATCTCCTTTATATCCCTCCCATAGTCTCATTATATTCATGTTCTTCTCTGAATAGTTTGTTTTTGTCCTGCATAATATTATTAATTATTATTTTCTATTTTGTCTGGTCTCTTTTCTTTTCCCTTTCTCTTTCTTCTTTTTTTCTCTCTCTCTACTTTCATCCTATCCAACCTATTTCCTGCTTTGAGATTAGCACTTAGTTAACTCTCCCTGTGCCTTCCCAGATCACTTTTTTCATATTTTTTTACCCACATCTCTCCCTAAGGCTAATAATTTCTGGTTTTCTAAATTTTACTTTGGGTTCGCAGCCCATTAATATATAGTTTTTTGATGTTGAATAGATTTATCTGTTGAACTAGAATGTATCTACAGACTATTGACTGTGCAAATTCAGACTTTGGTTGATGCTTGCCTTAAAATAGCATTCTAGCACAAAACTGGTGTTATTTTCATCCCAAATGGGCAGAGTAAGCCAGAAAAACACAAGCAAAATGGCAAGTCCGGGTATCTCAATTCCCACTCAGGATAATCAGGAGACAGAACAGATAATGAATAATCCAGAGGAGAGTTCCAAAATAGCTCTACAAACACTGCTGGCAAACTTGATAAATGAAAATATTGACAACACACAAAGGACTCTGTGTGAGCGTGATAGGGAGAGAGAGGAGGCAAAGAAAAGGTCAATGCAGGAAACGATTGAAAACCTACAAAGGACTCTACATGAGCCTGATAGGGAGAGAGAGGAGGCAATCTAAAGGTTTATACAGGAATATCATGAGCGTGAGGAAGCTACTCAAAAACTGATGAAGGAATTGTGTGAACAGCTTGAGAATACTCAGAGAAAGGCAGGAATGGCGTGAACAGGCTGAGAACACTCAAAGAGAACTACAGGAATGGCAAGAAAAGGAGCGAGAGGAAGTTAAGCAAAGAGTAACACAGGAATTGAGAGAGCAGGATGAGAATACACAAAGATCACTAAAGGCATTCATGGGATCCATTAACAAAGAGCTGAAGGAATTCAGGGAGACAACAAAGGGAATGCTGAATAGAAACCAAAAGAAGGAACGGAGTCCAAGGAAACCATAACCAATCAATTAAATGATTTCAGAATAAACACTCAACACCAAATTAAGGAAGTAAAGAAGTTAATACCAGATCTAAAACAAAGCTTCAACAAAGAACTTGAAGCCATCAAAGCTGACCAAGTAGAAGGAAAGAAATAAAAAACAAAGAAGAAAGGCTTGACAGCAGGTTAGGCTGTGTAGAAGATCGAATCTCGGGGATTGAAAACAGCCTAGATAATATAGAGAAAGAACATACAAAAATCCAAGACAAGTCCAAGAATTATGACAGAACTATCCAAAACTTGAAAGCCACCATCAAAAAGCCTAATCTAAGGACAATGGGTGTATAGGAGCATATAGAAACAGAAGTTAATGGTCTAGGAAATTTGTTTAACAGGATCCTAGCGGAGAACTTTCCAAACATACAAAAAGACAGGCCTATTCAAATACATGGAGCTTTTAGAACTCCAAATAGACCAGACCAGAATAGGACATCCCACCTTCACATTATAATCCACACAGGATCAATTCAGACCATGGAAAAGATCCTTAAATCTGTCAAGGAGCAAAGATTAACGACCTATAAAGGGAAACCAATTAGAATCACCTCAAATTTCTCAACAGAGACAATCAAATAAAGAACAGCCTGGAATGATGTATGCCATGCCTTAAAAACAAACAACTATTAACCAAGAATACTGTACCCAGCTAAACTCTCATTCATAACTGAAGCCCAAATAAAAACCTTCCAAAACAAAGAAAAATTGAAACAATACATCTCCACCAAACCAGAAATACAAAAGATTTTTAAAGTTGTCCTACACATAGAAAACCAACAAGAGCACAATAAAAACCAAGAAACTGCACCCAAACTAAGAATCCAACAACCATATGAAGAACCCAGATTTCGCAGCCCCCAAAAAGGTGGATAACATGGCAGGAGCTCCCATATAACTCTCAGACCCATGTCTTAACATTAAGGACTTAACTCTCCAATTCAGCCACATAGACTGTCTAGTTGGATTAAAAAACAAGATCCTTCTATCTGCTGCCTGCAGGAGTCATATCTTGCCCATAAAAACAAACACATTTTCAATGTAAAAGGCTGGAGCAAAATCTAACAAACAAATGGTCCCCATAAACAGGCGGGAGTGCCAATCCTACTATCAGATAAAATAGACTTCAAATTAAAATTCTTGAGAAGAGATAAAGAAGGTCGCTACATACTAATTAAGGGATCTCTCCTTCAGGAGGATATTACCATTCTAAATATCTATTCGCCAAACAATGGAGCACCCAAATTTATCCAAGAAACACTACTTTCCCTCAAATCCCACATAGATCCAAAGATATTAATAGTTGGCGATTTTAACACACCACTCTCCCCACTAGAGAGATCAACTCGGCAAAAACTCAACAGAGAAACCGAAGATCTAAACAGCTGCATAGATCAACTCGATTTAACAGACATCTACCGAATATTTTATCCAGCAGCAACAGAATGCATGTTTTTCTCAGCAGCACATGGAACATTTTCTAAAATAGACCACATTTTGGGCCACAAAGCAAACTTGTCCAAATTCAGAAACATTGACGTTATACCTTGCATTCTCTCTGACCACAAGGGAATAAAATTAGAACTCAACACCAAAAGCCACCAAAGAAAATCCAGTAATACATAGAGGGTGAACAACATACTGCTGAATCATGAGTGGGTCATGGAAGAGATTGGAAAGGAAATTCAAATGTTCAATGCTATTCAACAAAAATGAGCACACAAATTTGCAGCTGCTCTGGGGCACAGTTAAGGCAGTAATCAGAGGTAAGTTTATAGTGCTGAATTCCTACATCAACAAATTGGGGAGATCTGAAACCAACAATTTAATGACACATCTAATCCCCCTTGAAAATGAACAGCAAGATAAACCCCAATCCAGTAGATGGAAAGAAATAATTAAAATTAAATCAGAATTAAAAGAATTAGAATCCAAAAAAACTATAGAAAAAAATCATCAAAACAAAGAGTTGGTTCTTCGCAAAAATTAACAAAATTGACAGACCCTTAGCAAATCTTATCAGAAAAAGAAGAGAACACACCCAAATAAATACATTCAGAGATGAGAGTTAAACCATCTTTACAGGCCCATATCAAGCACTGAAATAGCAACAACAATAAGAGACCTCGCAGCTAAGTAAAGTCCAGGACCAGATGGTTTTTCAGCGGAATTCTACAAGGCCTTCAAAGCAGAGCTCACACCAATACTCCTCCATGTCTTCAGTGAGAATGAAGCCATCATAACCCTCACCCAAAACCAGTCAGGGACTCATTAAAGAAAGTGAACTATAGACTCATTTCTTTGATGAATATTGATGCAAAACTTCTCAACAAGATTTTGGCTAATCGACTTCAACAATTCATTAAAAAATACACACCACGATCAAACAAGATACATTTCAGGTATGGAAAGCTGGTCCAATATAGGCAAATCAATTAATATTATTCATCACATCAAAAGGAGCAAGAATAAGAACCACATGGTTATCTCAATAGATGCACAAATACTTTCAACAAGATCCAACACCACTTTATGATGAAGGTTTTGGAAAAAATAGGAATCCATGGAACATTCCTCAATACAATGAAGACTGTATATGACAAACCTACAGCCAGTATTATACTTAATGGTGCAAAAGTAAAGTTATTTCCTCTTAAATCAGGAACAAGACAAGGATGTCCACTCTCTCCACTTCTCCTCAACCTAGTATTAGAATGTCTAGCTACACCAATAAGACAAGATGCAAACATAAAGGGGATCCAAATAGGGAAAGAAGAAATAAAACTCTCCCTCTTTGCAGATGACATCATCTTGTATGTAAAGAATCCCATAGACTGCACTCCCAAATTACTCAGACTGATTCAAAACTTTGGCAAAGTAGCAGGGTATAAAATTAACCCTCCAAAATCAATGGCTTTTCGGGACGTCAACAATGAAAAAAGTGGGGCTGAAATTAGGAAAGCAACTCCTCACAAAAAATAAAATACCTAGGAATTAACTTTACCAAAGAAGTGAAGGACCTCTATGATGAAAACTTTAAAAAATTCAAAAAGGAAATCAAAACAGAACTTAGAAAATGGCAAAAACTCCCATGCTCCTGGAATGGAAAGATTAACATCGTGAAAATGGCAATATTTCCCAAGGCTATCTACAAATTCAATGCGATACCTATCAAAATTCCACCCTCATTCTTCAAGGAAATAGAAGAGGCAATCCAAAAATTCATATGGAACAATAAATGACTCAGAATAGCCAAAACGCTCCTCAACGGAAAGAACACTGCTGGAGGAATAGCAATACCAAATTTCAAACTCTACTATAAAGCCATAGTAATCAAAACAGCTTGGTAGTGGCATAAGAACAGACCTCAAGACCAATGGAACAGAATTGAAAACCCAGAAATGAACCTACAGACCTATAGAGATCTAATGTTTGATAAAGGTGTTAAAATAATAGAATGGAAGAAAGACAGCCTCTTCAGTAAATGTTGCTGGCAAAATTGGTTAACTACTTCTAGAAAACTAAAGCTAGATCCTTATATATCACCTTGCACCAGAATCAACTCCAAATTGATCAAAGACCTCAGAGTCATGAAGACATACTGAAAACATTACAGGATGGAATAGGAGAAACCCTAGGTATTCTTGGCCCAGGCTGAAATTTTGTGAATAGAGACCCGGAAACACAACAAATCACAGAAAGTTTGGGCTAATGGGATTGCATAACTTGCAGAGTTTCTGCATGGCAAAGGACATAGCTAGCAAGTTCAATAGAAAGCCCACGGATTGGGAGAGGATCTTCACTAGCCATAAAACGGACAAGGGTCTCATATCTAAAATATACTTAGAACTCAAAAAAATTAATCCCCCCAACAACAAATCCTCAAAGAAAAAAATTGTCCATTAAATATTTGGGCTTAGACTTAAAGAGAAACTTCTCTGAAGAAGAAAGAAGGATGGCTAATAGACTCATGAAGAAATGCTCAACCTCCCTAGCCATAAAAGAAATGCAAATCAAAACAACATTGAGATACCACCTCACCCCAGTTAGAATGCCAAAAATCAAGAACTCTAATAACAATTGATGCTGGAGGGGATGTGGACAGAAGGGAACGTTACTTCATTGTTGGTGGGAGTGTAAACATGTTCAACCACTTTGGAAAGTAGTATGGATGTTCCTCAAAAGACTCCACATAAGAGTTCCTCTATGACCCAGCAGTCCCACTTTTGGGCATTTACCCAAATGTTTACAAACAAGACCACACTAAAGCTACCAGCACAACTATGTTTATTGCAGCATTATTTACCATAGCTAAGATCTGGAACCAACCCAGATGCCCCCTCAGTAGGTGAATGGATCAAGAAAATGTGGTATATATACACAATGGAATTCTATGCCTCCATCAGAAAGAATGGCATTGCCCCATTAGTTAGGAAATGGAAAGACTTGGAAAAAATTATATTAAGTGAAGTAAGCCAAGTGCGAAGAAATATAGGTACCATGATTTCCCTTATTTGCAATATCTAGTATATGTAAGAGTCAAGCGGAAAAGATCAGATAAGGTGATGCTAGGAAAATCAACCTTAAGATATGTATTTTAAATGTTTTTTTTCTTTCATGCATTTCTTTCTAAGGCAATGATAAAATTATTTCTTTGTTGCTTTTTAAGTCCCTCCCCCACAGTATAACCCCTGCTTTCACTGTAATTGATGTCGGTATAATTTGTGGAGGCGAAGGGGAAAAACACGTCGTTTAATTAAGAATACAGGTGGACCTGTTACAACAATGAGAAGTACAAGCTCTCATGTCAAAAACGAAGTTTACAACTTGGGTGGGGGGGAGGATTGGGTGAAGGGGAAGGGAGGATGGGAAGGGATGTGAAGGGTAAACAAAGGAGGAGGCTACAATGCTTGATAAGGAAAGTACACACTATCTTGCCCATGTAATTGTAACCCCTCTGTACCGCATTTTCACAATAAAAAAAGAAAATAAAAGAAAAATGAGTATACATTAGAGAGACTGCAAAAATAACACTAGCGTTTTTACTGTCTCTACCTATTAATGTAATTTTATTTATTGGTATTGAAACTCTCCTCTTGTTATTATTGTATATAATCCAATTCAGTTTATAACTGTATTCAGTGTGGGAACTCTAGCTTCAAAGAATTGTAAAGATTTTTTTTTCCTTTTCGATAACCTTATCATTGTCAGGCTACACTGTGGTCATCATTATCATCTTTATCAAAATTATTATTAGCGTCATAAGTGCTAAATAGTGAAAGTCTTATATGTCCCTATGATTTTTCTATTATTTTCTTTTGATTAGTATTTTTTTTAATTTAATTTTATTTTATTTGTGAACACACTGTACAGAGGGGTTACAATTGCATGGGCAGGATAATGCGTATATTTCTTACCAAGCATTGCAGCCTCTTCCTTTGGTTTACCCTTCACATCCCTTCCCAGCCTCCCCCCCAATCCCAATGCTTCTCCTTCCCCCCCTTCCCCCCTCCCCACACTGACGTTGTAAAGCTCATTTTGGACATGACAACTTGTACTTCTCATTGTTGCAACATGTCCACCTGTATGCTTAAACAACTGGTTTTTCCCCATCTCCTCCACAAGTTATACTGACATCAAATATAGTGAAAGCAGGGGTTATACTCTGGAGGAGGAACATACAAAGCAACAAAGAGATAATCTTATAAATGCGTTAGAAACACGTGCATGAAAGAAAAAAAAACATTAAAATACATATCTAAGGGTTCATTTTCCTGACATCACATTATCTGACCTTTTCTGTTTGACTCATACATATACCAGATATTGCAAATAAGGGAAACCATGGGACCTATGTTTCTTTGGGCCTGGCTTAACCGTGCATGCATCCATATTAAAATTTTGAACAAATAAAGAAACAAAAAAACTAAACCATATCATGTGGCTTGACTATGAGTTTATAATAAATTTTGGAATAGATTTTTGAAGCATTGCTAATTCTTAACCAGTATGAATTATCTTCCTCTCTCCCCCTCATTATACACAAATAGTTAAGAGTTTGGACAGAAGTTTTTCAAGTAATACACTGTAAATATTATTACAATGTCATAAGTAGATCTAAAATTCCCTTGAAAGTAAAAGCTCTACTTTCTATTGAAATATTAGTCATTTTATTCTAGGAAACTTTTACAAAAATAGACTGTATATCTTTGAAATATAAAAGTTCAAAAATAGTAGCAAAATTTTTTAGAAAGAGTCTGTCTTCAGAAATATTTGTATATATAAATATTAATGTTATGTGTAGAATGACATATATTTTTAGAGATTGTCATCAGAAATATATACAATATCTAAATTTATGTGTAGAATGATGTACACTATAGCGAAACAAAAATCTTAAAACATAATTAAAATAAAAAAAAATATCACACCAAGTGCCAGTGACTCACTCTTATAATTCGACTTATTCTGGGTAATGAGATCTTAGAAATGTGTTTGAAAGTGGCCCAGACAGAAAAGTACTTGTTAGATTCTTATCTATAATTAACCACTAAAAACATGAATTAGCTCTGTGCCTCAAGTTGGAGATTGCTGTCCTTGAGCATAAAAAGTCTTAGGGATAATGCCCAGGCCTTTCAAACAACAACAACAACAACAACAAAATGTATCACATTAATTTCACAAAAGCATCTTTTAACTGCTGGAACATTTCTTAGAAACATGAGTACATGCCCCTGGAAAATGTTAAGTAAAACGTATAGAATATTTATGTCTATGTTAAAGACATGACTATTTAGATCGTTTAAGATATTTAGGTAATGATAAGGTATTAAGAATAATGATGGGTAGGTAATATTTTGGGAGTGGTTTGTCATTCTATTTTATGATAGGAATAGAATGATATTTATAATGGTTATATAAAATTACTCTTGCTTCATATTTGAATTATAATAAATGATAAACATTTTTAAATGTTTCCAATGGAAAGGAATATCAATTCTTATGTAATTTCAAAGCAACTGAGAAAATTATTCCAAGGCTGGTTTGCTCAAAGACTATATTTCTTTTCTTGTTCTAGTTTTCATATGTTCATAGAAATTAAAATTCCCAAAATTCAATGGATTTTGGCATTCAGGAACATCTTCATAGA
Organism: Dipodomys merriami; assembly: GCF_024711535.1. Taxonomy (NCBI): domain Eukaryota; kingdom Metazoa; phylum Chordata; class Mammalia; order Rodentia; family Heteromyidae; genus Dipodomys; species Dipodomys merriami. Next base: position 28,988 of record NW_027203094.1, on the reverse strand, counting down.
TACTAATATTGGAATCCCTTAAGTGGAATAGTTTATTTCATTTGTTACTTTCACAAATAAATCAAGATGATAGTGTATTTTGTTTCTTCTCACTGCTATTGGCTCTTATCTTGAGAATACTTTTTCCCTAGCAAAGTAGAGAAAAACAATTGGATTGACCAAGTAACATATGGCTTTCATAAGATGCAGATGCATAGATTTGTGTCTTCTGTCCTTTGCCAAAAGTTTCTTCCAGAAAAGGTTATCAATTATTTATAAGTGTTGCTTAATTTCTAGGTATTCCAGTTATCACATACACTTTTTGACTGAGTTATCTCTGAATAAACTCAAAATAAACAGACAAAAAATCCTCAAAATGAACGGTAATCATATTATTGTTTTAAATGTTGCAGTTTACAAAGTTTTTAAGCAAACACAGAAAATATCTTTTTAGGTATTCTGCATTTTGTGTGAAGTATTTTAGCAATAGTTTTTTTTGCTGACATGTAATTCACGTGAAATATATTATCTCCTTTTATTGAATGCATTTTAGTGCTTTGGACGTGAATTGTACAATCATAGGTTTTCAAAGCCTAATTTTCACAAATTTGCTTTTCTTCAAATAGAAATGCTCCAAATTTTAGAACAGACATTAAAGTAGATATAAAATTCATTTACAGGAATTATCAGGCATACATCCTATATAGTGAGCCTTTTCAAAATTTGTGTTTTGGGATTATTTCCAGGGTCTCACACAAAGTATTCAAGTGCATTCTCAATGAACCACATTCCCTGTCCAAACAAGTTTTCTACTTCTCTTTAATACATACATAGACGTGTAATGGATAGAACCTATTCATTTCTCTTTGACCTTTTGAAAACTTGCTTCCTTTAATGATTGTAGTATTTTACAAATTCATTTGCTATGTGGAGTATATCAATTTCTCCACAAGTGTATTACTATATTTGTGTCATCTTTTTATATTATGGTCCTACTAGTGAGCTTTCTCTTTATTTATTCTTGGATACTAAAGAGGAACTTATTTCATATGCTCCTACTATTTACATATGTTCTTTAAAGAAATATCCTATTTGGGGTAAAGTTATATGGAATTAGGAGATATAAAAATATTTAGACTCAGAATGATTGTAGCATTAACATTGTAGCATTAACGAATATGTGTCCTCTATCTGTTAGATATGTTTTCACTTCTGTTATATTGTCCTTTCAATTATGAAAGATTATAAGTTGATATTATCCAGTTCATTCTTGTTTTTCTTTACACACTAATGTTTTCCATGTCATATTTTAGAAACCTTTACTGATCCAATGCCATGAATTTTTATGTTTATGTTTTATATGTTTTTATATCTCACATTTACTTTGCTAATCATTTTTTATTTAAAATTTTTAAATTTTTGTATAAGGATTGAGGTAGTAGTATAAGAACTTTTTTTTTAAATCTAGGGAGACAATAGTGCCACTACACCCATTTAAGATTCTATTTTTATTTCATAAAGTCATGGCATCCTTTTCAAAATCTATTGACCATAAATCAGTGATTTTTTTATTGTGAAAATACCATACAGAGGGGTTACAATTACACAACAGTATTAACCAAAGCATACTATTTGCAGAGGAGTATTTAAAAGGTGTAATTTGTTATAAAATTGAACTTTTAATCCAACAAAATGAATACCAGGAATCTATCACTTGGAAGATGTGAGGGGAAGTCAAAGGGAAGGAATAAAGAGAGTTATGGAGGAAGAGAGTGAAGACATAATATTCAATGCAGATAGTATGAAACTAGAAAACATGAAATTAGGGTGAGGTTTGGAAGAGTATGGGAAGGTTATGTAAAGATCCATTGTACTTACAAACTGATTTGTGGAATGGAAAATTTTTTGAACAACTATTTAATAAAAATATAATTGAAAACAATGGAGACATCTGATCTTAAACTGCATTCTCTTAAACCATGAATCAATATAATAGTTTCCTCCTCAGAAATTTTCTTTGCAGGCATTTTCCTCATAATGTAAGAAAACTGACCAATGCAATGAATATCAATATATCACATTGCAAATTATAAATAGACACAATATAAAAATCACAGTAAAAATGTTAGAATTCATCACACGATAAAATAACAGGTAGAAAGTATCAAATGCTGAATGATAGTTTTTCCAAGTACTTTACCTATGGTATCTAACTTAATCCTCACAATAATCCCATAAAGTGGAACTACTTCCATTTTTAATTGTCAGATGATGTTATTGAAATCTTCAGAATTGGAATTACTAGTACAGCGTTGCACGCATGGTAAGTGTTAGCCTGAGGCCCATCTCCCACTCTATCAAATAACCTCATTTTATTTTATGACTAAAATACCAGCACTTAGTCTACTAATTCTAGGAAAATTTCCCAGAATTATTGTGTACACTCTAATAATATTTGACTTTATTTTGTTAGAAAATAGGTAGCTGTAATATGAAAACTCTAAGCTCATAATCAATTTAAACATCCCTGGTGAAAGGAACTGCTAAAGTATAACATTCTTGATTTCTAGCTCAAAATAGTAGAAATCATATCTGTCCCTTCACTCAACACTGCACTGCCTGGGGACCCCATCTCTGTTTAACACACTCATACCGAAAGAATGTCCTGCCCAATTCTCGATGGAAACAGATTGCAGGAGTTATGGACCAATAATTTCCACAATTTAGCTCCCCTAGGTTGTTTACCATTATAAATATTTTGATTGCTTTTTATACACAACATTCTGAGGAAAATGTACTACTTTAAAATGTTATTAAGGGCTGTGAAGGTGGCTCATTGGTAGAATGCTTGCCTTCCATGCATGAGGCCCTGGGTTCGATTCCTCAGCAACACATAAACAGAAAAAGCTGGAAGTGGAGTTTATGCCCCACAAACAAAATAAAATAAAATAAAATAAAATAAAATAAAATAAAATAAAATAAAATAAAATGTTATTAAAGCAAGACTAATATAAAAATCATCTTTGACCCCAGATAAATATTTTACCTTTCATATACGCCAAAATGCAGTCTGAACTATCATTAATGTCAGGAACAAAAGGTTAAAAATCATAGACCCAAGACCTAAGCATGAATTAAAGACTCTCCACCTTGTCAATACAATTGGTTAAAAAAGTCATCAATACTATTGCATTTAAAAAATTTTCTTATGAAATGAAGATTCAATTATAAACTATTAACACTTGAAAATAACTCATTTTCTTGGGAGTAGGACACAAAGCACAAGATTAATCAGAATCATTTTAAAGGACTTTTATTTATACTACAAATTCACTCCCATAACTACAATGATATGAAAAATAACTGAAGTACAAAAACAGAAAGGAAATAATTTAATTGCATCATCTACATTCAAAGGACTCTGTTAATAGAAAACAAAGTTAAACTAATAATTAGCTAACCAAATTCACTTACATTCTTTTATTCTATTTCATTTAGTTTCATAAAAACTGGATTTTCATAAGATTATGCATAAAAAGCCTATATACCCACTTACATTTTCAGATCTTTATATTTATTTCAGAAATGTCTTTAGCTCTATAGTCAATGAACTGAAATAATACTAAAATATTCAAAGGGTTTTCCGAAATTACAAGACTCACTCTCGGATGTTATTTATATTGGAAAAGATATTCAAAAAGCCTTATTTGTTAAGTTGTGATAGTTACTCCCACAAAAGAGCCATTAGCCCTTTGCATGTACAAAACAACTTCAGATACATCCACTATCTGGAGATGACTCATGCTTTTTGTTCGTTTGTTTTTGAAAGAAATATCTAACAAGCATATCAACAATACTGATTTTCAGTCAATATGATGGGATATTCAAACTTGATAAATATGAATATATATGATCTTACAAAGAAAGTTATTTTCAAAAGAAAGCCAGAAAAATTTTATCCACTTTGTGTTTCACGGGTATAACCAGAGAGCAATACTTATTTAGTCCAGTTGGTCAAACTCACTCCATGAGCATATGTTAAATGTATAACAAATTTAAGAGGTCAAATACATATTTTGAACCGACAGTCATCATACAGCACTAATTTACTACCTAAATATGTCTGATTCTTCTCACCTAACATATAATAAGAGCTGAAAGCAGTCTCTTTTATCTAACTTAATATGGTAAATCCTTTGATTCTGATGATATTATTTGACAAATAAAATGTACAGAAGAGTGGTCCAACTGAAATGACATGAGAGAATACTGATAAATAAAAACATTGCAACAAAGTTAGCACTTTTCAGCCTCACCCTGTCCACATTGGCAAGCAACATTGCAAAAGCACATGCACACATAAACACATACACACATATGCACACATGTAACACACCTATACATACATGCTAAATTCAGGATTTATTGTACCAAAAAAGTTCAAACAAAAAATTAATGATTAGTACAAATAATAATTTGTCTTACTACAAAAAAATACACAATCCACTCACCACAGATGTTACATTTTACCTGCCTATCGACATGTGACCACTTAATTTATATTTAATTACTTAATTAACGAATTAATTCAATTATTTGTTTGGTGCTAATACTAAGGCTGGAACTCAGGGCCTGTCTCTATCCCAGAATTTGTTATTTTTTTGTTTTAGTTTTCTCAAGGATATCATTTTACTGCTTGTACCACAGCTCCAGTTCTAGCTTTTGTTGGTTTATTTCAAAGCAGAATCTAATGGACTTTTATTTTTGGTCTGGTTTCAAAGCACAATCCTCAGATTTCATCTTTCTGATTAGCTAGGATTAATGACATGAGCCACCAGTGTGGCTTCTGCTTTTTCCTCTATAGTTATCTAATGCACATACTTAGTAAGTTAAAAATGAGAGTATAGAAGCAAGATGTACATGATGATTTTGTCCTGTCAGAAATTCAAGTTAGTAATGTAAATTTCTTCTTAAGAACATACACAAAAAATAACATGATATAGTATAAGAGAACTCACAATTGGACATATGAGTTTTAAGAGCTTTCTAATAGATCCATTATTTATTGGTACCCAACATTAGAAAAAAAAATGTATAATGTAGTACTAAAATAGAAGTCCTTTACATGAATGACTAGTTACATTCCATGTTTTTTTAAAGACACTTGTTTTCATCTAAAAAAATAGGCCTGTCTATTTTCTTCATGTGGTTTCAATGATTGAAGGTGCTTAATGAAAATAAAAATATATTAGTAGTTCTTTGCTATCAATTAAATCTCACTTTTTCTTTTTGGAGAATATAATGGTCAAAGCAATAGTTGAGAATCAGCAAGCAATTGTTCAGCATCATGCTTCCAGTGCAAGTGGATCAACAGTAAGTAATGCTCAATACCATTTTCCACAAAGTTTTGTCACAGATACAATCGGCCTGCCTTCTTTTGCTGCTTTCCTAGACTGGATCTATTCCTTCATTGTAAGTGAAAAGTGTGATTCAACTGATTTTATAGAGATCTGTTCCTAGAATTAGCAAGGATTTAGATTCTTGTCTGCAATAAGATTAAACCTACGTCTCTTCATGTAGGCTGCTAAAAATGTATTTACCAAATTCAAGTAAATACATAAACTCTATTTCCATCTTTTTTAAAACATAAAATTCTGTTTGCTCTATAAATTGATCAGAGGCATGCATTTGTGGCTATCTAGGTCATTGCACATCTGTCTCTCTTCCTCTCTCTTTAATGTTTCTCATAGATAATAGGATTGCTCTAAAATTATTGTAATTTATTTTGCTTTTATATTTTTGGTTGCATCATTTTACTTTCTGCTCTGCCATTTCCCAAATCATTTATATAAAAGGCATTATTTCATCTTTTCTCATTCATAGAATAAGCTGCACATGAAGACACTACTGGTCCTTATTTTCAGTCTGTATCTTTGAATATGGAGGAAAATCTTTCCTCTGCTATCCATCAATTCCCTACTCTCCAATTAGAATAATTTCAAATAGTAAAAATGGAAAAAGGGAAAATAAATCATGTTGAAAAAACAGCTGCAGAAAAGTCACAGGATTTTTCTGAACAGTTCAACTAATGTGAACTATTAGGGAAATACATGGACGCCTCATTCCCACTGTCACTCAAAGTCTCTAGTTAGGCAATTCTTAGGAATATGAGGAACTTGATGAAAAAGTGAGGAATGATATCAATTGCAAAAAAAATGGAGTAAGATCCATGCAAATTTCTTCTTTGGGCTGCTGAAAATAATCAGGTTATTACAGTGCGGAGACTACTTTCCAAAAAGGCCACTCATGTGAATACTAGGGATGACGATGAGTATACCCATATTCATCAGGAAGCCTACAGTGGACACATAGACAATGTCCATGAGTTGTTGGCTCAAGCGGCAGATATTCATGCAATAACTGTAGATGGTTGGATAACCCTGTGCAGTGCTTATATGTGGAATAATACTAGAGTGGCTTTTTTCTTACTTCATCATGATGCAGATACCAATGACTCCCTTGCATCTTGCTGCTGGGAATAGAGATAGCAAAGATATTTTGGATCTGCTTCTGTTGAACCATTATGTCAAATCAGGTCTGAAAAACAACTTGGAAGAAACTGTATTTGATATTGCCAAAAGGATAAGTATGTATCACTATCTCTTTGAAGTTTTGCAAGGCTGCACAAATTGCTCTCCTAAGTCATAATGGTTTGGTTAAGTTTATTAAATTTCAAAAATGCCATTGCATTCTTTGTTTCCATACAAAATATTTTCACAATCTAAATAACAACAATAGCTTATTGTAACAATTAATGGATTCCATGGAAGTCTTCCAAGTGAATTGCCTGACTTTGATTTCAAAATGTATTCAAGAGTTAGTTGTGTATATCTATAATGATTTCTGGAGAGTTTTGCTATTTTTATTGTAATTAAGTGGTTACATAATTTCCCTAATTTCACAGTATTGTGGAATAGTGATGCTCAGTTAAAGTCACAAACACATTCTAACATTTCTGGAGCAAATTGTTTATCACAGTCTATAACATTTATGAGTTCTATGAGCTTTGCGATACAGTTATACCTTCCACATTGGTTGGTATGTACATTTCTTTTGTTTTGCATAACATCAGCTGTTCCTGTTTTCCCACTTGTTTCCTCCCTCCCATCCCTGCCATTAACTTGCTTAGTTCATTTTGGTCAATGTCCAGTGCAGCTGATGGGTTTTTCCCTGATTCCTTCTAGTTCTATGTCGTCTTCCTGGTTCCCCTCCATTGTACACATATACAACATACATGTGATAAGCAGCATGGGGTTATTTAGTAGAGATTCGATCAGATTGTTTCTTAAGTCCTGTTAATTTTGTCGTATTACCTAACATTTTGGTTTTAACATCTACTTATCAGGGAGACCATGTACCGTTTGTCTCTTTGCTCTTGGCTTACCTTGGTCAACATAATCACATTCTAGCTCCATCCATTTCCCTGCAAATACCATTATTTTGTCATTTCTAATGGCTGCATAATATTACATTGTGTACAGATACCACAATTTTGGGATCCATTCATCTGTGGTGGGACATCTGGGTCGTTTCCATACCCTGGTTATTACGAGCAGTATGGCAATAAACATGGAGGTGCATGTGTCCTTGTATACTGGTTCCTGTTGTTCAGGATGGATGCCTAGAAGTGGTATGACTGGGTCATAAGGGAGGACAATATTTAGCTTTCTTAGGACCCTCCAGACTGTTTTCCAAATTGGTTGTATAAGTGTACATTCCCAACAGCAGTGTAGTAGGGTTCCTTTTTCTCTGCATACCCTCCAGCATTTGTCATTGGCTGACTTGAGGATGTGGGACATTCTGACTGGGGTAAGGTGGTATCGCATGGTTGTGTTTATTTACATTTCCTTCAAAACCACATTTCCTAATGTGTTTCTTTGACATTTTTATCTCTTCTTCTGAGAAGTCTCTCTTTAGTTCCCTTGTCCATTTAGTAATTGGTTTGTTAGCTCTGGGAGGGATTAGTTTCTTGAGTTACCTGTATATACTGGATATTAACCCCTTGTTGGATATACTGCTGGTAAATATTTTTCCCAATTAATTGGTTGTCTTTCTTGCTTGGTTGTGATAGGTTTAGCTTTGCAGAAGCTTTTTATTTTAAGGTAGTCCCATTTGTCGTGTCTCACTCCAATTTGTTGTGACCCTGGGACTCTATTCATGAAATTCTTTCCTGGGCCTATAAGTTCAAGTGTCTCTCCTACTCTGCCTGCAGAGATTTCAGAGATTCAGGTTTAATACTAAGGTCTTTAATCCATTTTGAGCTGATGTTGGTGTATGGTGATATGCTGGGGTCCACTTTTTTCTTCTGCATGTGGCCACCCAGTTTTCCCAGCACTAGTGGTTGAAGAGGCTGTGTTTCTTCCATCGTCTGTCTTTGGTTCCTTTGTCAAATATCAGCTGACTGTAGGCATGTGGATTTATTTCTGTATCTTCTATTCTATTCTATTGGTCTTCGGTTCTGTGTTTGTGCCAGTACCATGCTGTCTTTGTTATTAGGGCTCTATAGTAGAGTTTGAAGTGCGACATGGATATAACTCCCATGTTGTCTTTATTTGCTAGAATTCTTTTGGATATTCTAGGTTTTTGTGGTTCCATATGAATTTTAGGACTGTTTTCTGTATTTCAGAGAAATACATCATTGGGATTTTAATAGGAATTGCATTGAATTTGTATAATAATTTGGGCGGAATTGCCATTTTCACTATATTGTCTGCCTATCCAAGAGCATGGGAGGTCTTTCCATTTCCTAGTATCTTCTGTAATTTTTTTCTTTAACTTTTTATAGTTTTCATTGAATAGTTCTTTTACATCTTTGGTTAGGTTAATTTCTGAATATTTTATTTTGGGGGATGTTATTGTGAATGGGCTTGCTTTCCTTTATTTCTCTCTCTGCTTTTACATTGTCAGTGTACAGGAAGGCAACTGATTTTTGTGGGTTTATTTTGTATCATACTACTTTGCTGAAGTGATTTATGATTTCTAAGAATTTGGGGATGGAATTTTTGGAATCGTGAAGGTATAGTATGATGTCACCTGCAAAAAGGGATAGTTTAATTTCTTCTTTCCATATACAGATCTTTTATGTCTTTTTCTTGCCTTATTGACCTGGCTAAGAGTTCCAGGGCTATATTGAACAGGAGAAGAGACAGTGGGCATCCTTGCCTTGTTCCTGATTTTAAGAGAATTGGTTGTAGCTTTTCCCCATTAAGTATAGTACTAGCAATTGGTCTGTCGTAAATGGCTTTTAATGTTTTAAGAAATGTTCCTTCTATTCCTATTGCCTCCAGAGCTTTTAGCATGAATGAATGTTGAATTTTATCAAAAACCTTTTCTGCATTTGTGGAGATAATCATGTGATTCTTGACCTTGGCTCTGTTGATGTGTTGGATTATATTTATTGACTTATGTATGTTAAACCATCCCTGAATCTCTGGGATGAAGCCTACTTGGTTTTAGTGTATGGTTTTTTTTAAGGGGTTTCTGGATTCTGTTAGCTAGAATCTTGTTAATGACCTTTGCACCTGTGTTCATCAAGGAAATTGGCCTGTAATTCTCCTTTTTGGTTGGGTCTTTGCCTGGTTTGGGGATGAATGTGATATTGGCTTCGTAGAATGTGTTTGGGACAGCTCCCTCCTTCTCTGTTTCTCTGAAGAGCTTGAAGAGTATAGGTGTTAGTTCTTCTTTAATGGTCATATAGAATTCTGTTGCGAATCCATCTGGTCCTGGGCTTTTTTTGTTGTTGGAAGACCTCGGATTGCTTCATATATCTCCTTGTAGGATATTGGCTTATTTAATTGATTTACTTCTTCCTTGCTCAATTTGGGAAACTTGTATTTCTCTGAAAATGCATCCATTTCTGCCAGGTTTTCTTTTTTTAGAGGGTATAACTTTTCACAGTAGTCTGTTAAAATTGTTTGGGCATCTTGGGTACATGTTGTGATTTTTCCCGTGGCATCCCTAATCCTGTTAAAATGGGTTTCCTCTCTTCTTTTTTAAATTAATCTTGCCAAATATCTATCAATTTTATTTATGTTTTCAACCAGCTTTTTGTTTGGTTAATTTTGGCTATGATTCTCCAATTCTCTATTTCAATAATCTCCGCTCTTAGTTTGGTTATCTGGCTCTGTTTAGTAACTTTAGGTTCCATTTTTTCATGTTTTTCTACCTGTTTTAATTGCAACATGAGATTATTTTCTTGGTCTGTCTCTATTTTCTTGATGTGGGCACTGATGGCAATAAATTTGTCCATCAGGACTGCTTTTGCTGTGTCCCAAAAGGTTTTTGAGAGGTATTTTCATTTTCATTGAGTTGTAGGAATTTTTTAATTTCTTCTTTAATCACTTCCATTACCCAGGCATTGCTTTGAAGTGAGCTGTTCAATTTCCATGTATTTGAGTAATTTCTGCAGTATGTTTTGTTATTGAGAACTAGCTTGATTCCACTATGGTCAGATAGGATACAGGGGATTATGTCAATCTCCTTGAATTTGCTTAAGTTTATTGCATGAACTATTATATGGTCTATTTTGGAGAAAGTACCATGAGGTTCTGAGAAGAATGTGTACTGTGTTGTTTTTAGGGTGAAATACTTGGTAAATGTCAGTTCTGCTTGAAGTATGGCCTCATTAATTCGATAGCTTCTTTGCCAATACTCTGGTTGGTAGACCTGTCCTTTGGTGAGAGTGGGGTGTTAAAAGTCTCCTAGTATTATCATATTGGATCTATTTTATTCTGTAAGTTTGAGAGTATTTGCTTAACATATTTGGGTGCACCGATGTTTGGGGAATGATAGGTAGATGATGGTAATATCCTCCTCTTGTATTGTTCCCTGTATTAATATGTAGTGTCCATCCTTGTCTTTTTGTATTGATTTTAGTTTATTTTTTTACTGTTGATTGGATCTTTTTTTAATTTTTTATTGTACAGATACTATACAGAGGGTTACAGTTACATGAGCAAGGTAATGAGTACACTTCCTATTGAACATTGTAACCCCCTCTATTGTTTTCCCCATACCATCCCTTCCTTCCTTACTTCCCTGAGGTTCTTTTTTTTTAATTGTGATTAAGTGATTACATAACTTCCCAAATTTCACAGTATTGTGAAATAATGATGCTCATTTAAAGTCATAAGTTCATTCTAACTTTCCTGGAGGAAATTGTCTATCACATTCTATAACATATAACGGTGTACACAATACAACATACATGTGATCAGCAGTATGGGGATATTTAGTAGTGTTTCGACCAGATGTGTGGGAGTTCTTTCTTTCTTAAGCCTGTTAATTTTGTCGTATCACCTAACATTTTGGATTTAGCATCCACTTATAAGGAAGACCATGTACCGTTTGTCTCTTTGCTCTTGGCTTACCTTGCTCAACATGATCACCTTCTAGCTCCATCCATTTCCCTGCAAATGCCATTATTTTGTCATTTCTAATGGCTGCATAATATTCCATTGTTTGTAGATACCATAATTTTTGGATACATTCATCTGTGGTGCTGCATCTGGGTTGTTTCCATATACTAGCTATTGTGAACAGTGCTGCAATAAACATTGAGGTGCACGTGTCATTGTATATTGGTTCCTGTTGTTCAGGGTAGATGCCTAAAAGTGGTATGACTGGGTTATAAGGGAGATCAATCTTTATCTTTCTAAGGACCCTCCAGAGTGCTTTCCAAAGTGGTTGTATAAGTGTACATTCCCACCAAAGTGTAATAGTGTTCCTCTTTCTCCACATCCCCTCCAGCAATTGTCGTTGGCTGACTTGAGGATGTCAGACATTCTGACTGGGGTAAGGTGGTATCTCATGGTTGTCTTTATTTGCATTTCCTTCATCACCAGGGATGATGAACATTTCCTCATGTGTTTCTTTGCCATTTTTATTTCTTCCTCTGCAAAGTCCCTCTTTACTTCCCTTGCCCATTTAGTAATTGATTTGTTAGGTTTAGGAGGGTTAGTTTCTTGAGTTCCCTGTATATACAGGATGTTAACCCCTTGTCTGATATGTTGCTGGTAAATATTTTTTCCCAATTAGTTATTTGTCTTTTTAGCTTGGTTGCAATAGATTTAGCTGTGCAGAAGCTTTTTATTTTAAAGTAGTCGCATGTGTTGAGTCTCTCCCCAATTTGTTGTGATCCTGGGACTCTGTTCAGGAAGTACCTTCCTGTGCCTATTAGTTCAAGTGTCTCTCCTACTCTGTCCTGCAGTAGTTTCAGAGATTCAGTTTTAATGTTAAGATCTTTAATCTATTTTGAGTTGATGTTGCTTCATGGTGATAGGCTGGGGTCCACTTTTAGTTTTCTGCATGTGGCAGCCCAGTTTTTCCAGCACTAGTGGTTGAAGAGGCTGTGTTTCTTCCATTGTATGTCTTTGGCTCCTTTGTCTAATATCATCTGGCTCTAGGCCTGTGGATTTATTTCTGGATCTTCTATTCTGTTCCATTGGTCTTCGGGTCTGTTTTTGTGCCAGTACCATGCTGTCTTTGTTATTATAGCTCTGTAGTATAGTTTGAAGTGCAGCATGGATATCCCTCCCATTTTGTCTTTATTCCCTAGAATTGGTTTGGCTATTCTAGGTCTTTTGTTGTTCCATATGAATTTTTGGACTGTTTTCTGTGTTTCAGTGATGTACATCATTAGGATTTTAATAGGAATTGCATTGAATTTGTATATTAATTTTGGCAGTATTGCCATCTTCACTATATTAAATTGACCTATCCAAGAGCGTGGGAGGTCTTTCCATTTCCTAGTGTCTTCTGAAATTTCTTTCTTTATCTTTTTATAATTTTCATTAAATAGTCCTTTTACATCTTTGGTTAGGTTAATTCCTAAATATTTTATTTTGGGGGAGGTTATTGTGAATAGGGTTATTCCCTTTATTTCCCTCTCTTCTTGTACATTGTCAGTGTACAGGAAGGCAGCTGATTTTTGTGGGTTTATTTTGTATCCTGCTACTTTGCCGAAGTGATTTATGATTTCTAAGAGTTTGGGGATGGAGTTTTTGGGATCATGAAAGTATAGTATCATGTTGACTGCAAAAAGGAATAGTTTAACCTCTTCTTTCCCTATGCGGATCCCTTTCATGTATTTTTTTTTTTTGCCTTATTGACCTGGCTAAGGGTTCCAGGACTATATTGAAGAGCAGTGGAGACAGTGGGCATCCTTGCCTTCTTCATGATTTTAGGAGAATTGGTTGTAGCTTTTCCCCATTAAATATAATATTGGCTATTGGTCTGTCATAAATGGTTTTATTGTTTTAAGAAATGTTCCTTCTATTTCTGTTTTCTCCAGAGCCTTTAGCATGAATGAATGTTGAATTTTATCAAAGGCCTTTTCTGCATCTGTGGCAAAAATCATGTGATTCTTTTTTTTTAATTTAATTTAATTTTATTTGTGAACATACTGTACAGAGGAGTTACAATTACATGGGCAGGGTAATGCTAAATCATGTGATTCTTGACCTTGGCTCTGTTGATGTGTTGGATTACATTTATTGACTTACAGAATAAAATAGATCCCAATACGATAATACTAGGAGACTTCAACACACTGCTCTCACCAAAGGACAGGCTTACCAACCAGAGGATTGGCAAAGAAGCTACCAAATTAAGTGAGGCCATACTTCAAGCGGAAGTAACTGACATATACCGAGTATTTCACCGTAAAACAACACAGTACACATTCTTCTCAGCAGCTCATGGAACTTTCTCCAAAATAGACCATATCATACTTCATGCAAGAAACTTAAGCAAATACAAAGGGATGACATAATCCCCTGTATCCTATCTGACCATGGTGGAATCAAGCCAGTAAAGCATACCGCAGAAATTTCTCTAATACATGCAAATTGAACAGCACACTCCTTAGCAATGCCTGGGTAATGGAAGAGATCAGAGAAGAAATAAAACATTTCCTACAACTCAATGAAAATGAAAAAAATCTCTCAAACAAACTTGTGGGACACAACAAAAGCAGTCCTGATGGACAAATTTATTGCCATCAGTGCCCACATCAAGAAAATGGAGACAGACCAAGTAAATAATCTCATGTTGCAATTAAAACAGCTAGAAAAACATGAAAAAATGGAAACTAAAGTTCCTAGACGGAGCCAGATAACCAAATTAAGAGCAGAGATTAACCAATTAGAAAATAAAAAAATTACAGCCAAAATTAACCTAACAAAAAGCTGGTTCGTTGAAAAAATAAACAAAATTGATGGATCGTTTGCAAGATTAATTAAAAAAGGAAGAGAGGAAATCCATTTTAACAGGATTCGGGATACCACGGGAAAAATCATAACACTACCCAAGATATCCAAACAATCTTAATGGACTATTTTCAAAAGTTATAATCTCTAAAGGAAGAAAACCTGGCAGATATTGATTCCTTTTTAGAGAAATCCAAGTTGCCCAAACTGAGCAAAGAAGAAACCAATTAAATAAACCAATATCCTACAACAAGATACAAGAAGCTATCAAAAGTCTTCCAACCAAAAAAGCCCAGGACCAGATGGATTCATAGCAGAATTCTATAAGACCTTTAAAGAAGAACTAATACCCACACTCCTCAAGCTCTTCAGAGAAACAGAGAAGGAGAGAGCTATCCCAAACTCATTCTACCAAGCCAATATCACACTCATCCCCAAACCAGGCAAAGACCCAACCAAAAAGGAGAATTACAGGCCAATTTCCTTGATGAACACAGGTGCAAAGATCCTTAACAAGATTCTAGCTAAAAGAATCCAGAAACACATTAAAAAAATCATACACTATGAGCAGGCAGGCTTCATCCCAGAGATGCAGGGATGGTTTGACATTGTAATGAATTTAATGACAAGTTTATTTTGTCAGATATAAGGATTGCTACGCCTGCATTCTTACTAGGTGCATTTGAATGGTAGATCTTTTTCCAACCCTTCTCTCTGAGTTTGTTTGCATGTTTGGCTTAGAGGTGGGTCTCCTGGAGGCAACAGATGGATGGGTCATGTTTTAGGATCCAAACTGCAGTTATTTTTCTTTTGATTGGTGAAGTAAGCCCGTTAATCTTTTTTTTTAATTTAATTTAATTTTATTTGTGAACATACTGTACAGAGAGGTTACAATTACATGGGCAGGATAATGCGTACATTTCTTACCAAGCATTGCAGCCTCCTCCTTTGTTTACCCTTCACATCCCTTCCCAGCCTCCCCCCTCCCCCCCAATCCCAATCCTTCTCCTTCCCCCCCCTTTCACCCCCCACCCGCACCGACGTTGTAAAGCTCATTTTGGACATGACAACTTGTATTTCTCATTGTTGCAACAGGTCCACCTGTATGCTTAAACAACTGGTTTTTCCCCTTCTCCTCCACAAGTTATACTGACATCAAATATAGTGAAAGCAGGTGTTATACTGTGGGGGAGGGACATACAAAGCCACAAAGAGATAATCTTATAAATGCATTAGTAACACATGCATGAAAGAAAAAAAAACATTAAAATACATATCTAAGGGTTCATTTTCCTGCCATCACGTTATCTGACCTTTTCCGCTTAACTCATACATCTACTAGATATTACCAATAAGGGAAACCATGGGACCTACATTTCTTTGGGCCTGGCTTACTTCACTTAATATAATTTTTTCCAAGTTTTTCCATTTCCTAACAAATGGGGCAATGTCATTCTTTCTGATGGAGGCATAGAATTCCATTGTGTATATATACCGCATTTTCTTGATCCATTCATCTACTGAGGGGCATCTGGGTTGGTTCCATATCTTAGCTA
Source organism: Dipodomys merriami (assembly GCF_024711535.1). Taxonomy (NCBI): domain Eukaryota; kingdom Metazoa; phylum Chordata; class Mammalia; order Rodentia; family Heteromyidae; genus Dipodomys; species Dipodomys merriami. The sequence continues at coordinate 13,186 of NW_027203094.1, read as the reverse complement.
TGGTAAATAATGCTGCAAAAGTGATAGTATAGAGAGATGCATTATGTTCACTGTTTTTCATCTTTCCTTTCCTCTGTCCTTGCTCAGATAGACTTCTATTAATGCCTGTCTGGGTGCAGGTCCCTGTTCCTGGTTGCTTTTCTCAGGTTGTGTTCAACCTCTTAGTAGTCTTTGTAATGCTGGCTTAATGTTTATGTATTAATTTAGTTTTCCTTTGCTATTAAAAATTTTCAGTTCTCCATCGAATGTGAATGCTAGCTTTTCTGAGTATATCAGTCTGGGTTGGCAGTTATTGGCTCTCAGGGCTCATGGAGTACTTTCCCAGGCCTTTCTTGCGTTCAGTGTTTGTGTGGAGAGATCTGTAGTGATTCTAATATTTTTCCTATAGTAGTATGGCTCCTTCTTCATTTTTGCTGCATGCAAGATTGTTTCCTTATCATTCAGATCTATCATTTATTCTATAATGTGTCTATAAGTGTTTCTCCTGGGATCCTGCTTGTTAGGTGTTCTATATGCTTCTGTTATGTGGGTAAGATGTTCTTTTTTCAGATGGGGAAAATTTCCACCGATTATCTTGTGAAATAGGTGTTGCAATCCCTTGCTTTGATATTCCTTACCTTCGTATATGAAGGTTAAATTTCTTGGCACTATCTGCTTGCCCTTGAATTTCCCTTTGGTATAATTTAAGTGATTTTTCCATATCTGTCATTTTTTGTTCCAGTTGATGTATTCTGTCTTCTGTATTACATTTTGTTCACTCTGTTAACTGTGTCTTCCATTGTGGTTTGCATGGAGGAAATGGACTCATTTTGATTTCAATGGATTCAATGTTGGTTTTCAAAATACTAACCTCACCTCTTAATGAGGTGTGTACTGCCTCTATTTTGTCACTTATCTCATGGCTTAGTGAGGTGTGTGCTACCTCTATTTTTGCATACATCTCCTGTTTGATGTCCTGCACCTCTTTTGGTATTTCGACCTGGTGTTCTTTCAACTTCTGGTCTATTTCTCACTTTATTTCTTGAGTCATTGCCTCCAGCATGTCTTGGATGTAGTGTTTGTCTTCCATTCCTGCTTCGCTCCCTGTGGGGCTCTCCCCTGGGTTGCTGCTGGCTTTTAGAGATAGCTTGCTATCCTAGGTGTTGATAAACCTTGTAATATTTCTCTGTGATTTTCTAATGGTTATTCAGGGATTATTGCAGACTAATCTGAAATTTTGTTTTGGTCAATAGGTGTCTGTCTTTGCTTGGTTACTGTTTCTGTGCTGGTAGAGAGACTCTGTACCTGATCTCGGTTCTGTTGGGGGCCGACCTCCAGCTGCTGGTCTGACCCACAGAGGGTTCTCGGCGCTCTGCTGTAGATCACTGGCAGTTCCTGACTTTAGAAGGGTTGAGCAGCCTAGACTGCTCCTGTTTGTTCCTAAAGGTGCTCTTGGCAAGTTCGGATGTGCTGGATGTACTCTCCCAGATGCTGGAGTCTGCTATGGTCTCCTGATGTTTTGTTTTGGTTTACTTTTTTGGCTATTTGTGGGCTTGATCTCTGGTCTTGGGTGCTGTCCCTCAGCACTTCAGCTCAGGGCTGGCACCCTACCATTTGACCCAAAGCACCACATCTGGCCCTTTCTGCTTATGTTTTGCTGAGGAATCAGATCCAGGGCCTCTTGCAAGCACTGTACTGCTGAGCACCTTACCAGCCTGAGCTCCTGACTATTATCGGTTGCTGGAGGCCTGTGTTGTTCAATTCCTAGCCTAGAATACATGGGTCAGGTTCTTGTGAAGTTTGGGCTTCTCTTGTCCTGAACCCCCCGCATCTTTTGCTGTCACAGGCATGATTACCAGGAGTGCAGTTCCCTGTTTTTCTCCCTTCTGCTGAGGTGTATGCTCAGCTTCTGATTTCAGTTGGGAGGAGTTGGTTATGTTGCACAGGCACCAGATACCCAGGCCTGGTCCCAGACCCCAGCCTGGGCACACTTGTTGGACCTGTGCTGCTGTGTATCCCACCTAGATTACACAGCTTTGAGTACACAGTTCAAATTTCTTCCACCGTTGGGTGTCTTGACCCAGTGGCGCTGTTCCAGGCTTGGGCATTTAAGCTTCCTTCCAGGGTCTCTCTTGTTCTAGCCTGGCCAGCTGAGTGTGATCAATGGGCGGGTGGAGCTCTTGAAAAGTTTCTAGTTTTAATGGGTCCTGTGGTGCAGGTTTTGGGGTAGGGGGTCTGGGGATTCCCACCAGCTCTGGTCTCCCTTGAGGAATACAGTGTCCCCTGCGGGGTACTCACCCTGGAGCTAGTTGTTTCTGTGTGATGTAGGTTGTTGGTTGCCATTGCAGTCAGAGTTCAATTGAGGTGGTTGTGGGCTAGGCTGAGAGGTGGTGGCTCTGTGTGTTTCTATTCTGTCACGGCCTCCTTTGACACTGTTTGGGTCCACTCCACGGGATGGGCCTCCGGCGTCCACCAGAGGGGTGGGGAGGGGCCTCTGTGCAGGTTCTGATTGCTGGGGTTTGTCTCTGTTTGCGATCTCTGGATCAGCACCAGTTCCTCTCAGTTCTGCTCTGGTCTTCTGTGGGCATCTCATGTATCTCTGAAGTTCCTGCCATGGGGCTGAGTGGCTTTGGTGGGATGGACCCTCTCTGCTCCAATGGAGAGTGAGGGGAAGAGGTGGGATCTTTGTGTAAGTTCCCTGCTCAGAGGTTTCTTCATTCATCAGGATCAGCCAGTCTGACACTGATACCCCAGGGGTCTTTGGTACGGGTGATCTGCAGACAACTCCCTGTGTCTCTGGGCCACCGGCAGCTCCCACCAGGCTGGGCTGGCCATGGCTTGGCACGCTGCTTTGTGACCAATAGACGTTGGGGGAGACGTCTTCAAGCTTCTCTGTTGTGAAATTCTTCTTTTCAACTCCTGTTTTTCTCTGGATGTTGATTTTTTTTGTTGTCGGTCTCTTGGGGAGATTAAACGTTGGAACTCAAACTCTCTTTTTGGTTGGGGAGAGCTGTGGCATTCCCCTACTTCCCCATCACCATCTTTGACCCCCTCGAGTTTTTGCTTTTTTTATTCAGAAATAATTTTAATTTATCTGTTGAAATGAGTACTAAAGAAACTAAAGATATTTCTGGTGCTTATGAGAAAAATTATACTTTAAAATATTCTGTATTCTGTTTGTATAATGCCCATAATCTATTTTCTTCTTTCCTAGATAAAAGACTTTGAATTCTACATTGTTTTATAATATATAGGTTCATTAATAAATGTGTCCTTTCAAATTGCATATCATACCAAAACAGTTTAAGATTCCTTTTTTACTAGGTACTTATAGTATATTTCATTGGAATAAAATGACAATGTTGTCTAATTTTAAAAGTTTTATAACGATTATGCTATGTAAAGGCCTTTCTAATGTGAAGATTTAATACACTGATGTCAAACTTTTATTTATATGAATTACATTTATTGTTACATTTCTAATTTTGTAATCAACTTTTTAATAATTGTTTTTCATTTCTTGCATCTGAAGAATGAAAAATCTGGAATAATTCACAGATTTTCATATCATCCTTTGCAATTGCCATGTTAATCTCTGTATTGGTGTAATTTGGGTACATGTGCTGCTAAAGCATGTAATGTCTTCTAAATTTAGGTAGTTAATGATGCAATATTTATACAGGATTATATCCTTGGGTGCCTGTTTGTAACAAGGAAACCTTATTGTTCCTAACAATTTTACTGATCTTATTTCCCTAAAATTCTGTGTATAATGGAAAATAATTATATTGTTCAGTTGATTGCTCACGTTTGTATTTTTTTTGTCAATGACTATTTTAAATCGTTTTCATTTTAGTTTAATCATACTTTGAAGCATTTTTAGCTAGGTCCAAAGGGGATGGCTTTTTCAAGTACTTATTTATTCAACTGAGTTTGCTCTGTGTAGCTAATGGATTCAAAGAGCTACTTGTAAACTTCTGCAGCTGAAATTTTCCCAAATGAGGTCTCATTGGCACAAATGTCTACCTGACACTTTACCCTTTTTCCATGTAGGATCAGACCAACCAGAATGTCTTACCCTGATTGCGTAAATTGTCTTACTTGAACAAAATAAATGTTAGTTCCAAGGGATCATATGTATATCCCTCCCCCACAGTATAACCTCTGCTTTCACTATATTTGATGTCAGTATAACTTGTGGAGGAGATGGGGAAAACCAGTTGTTTAATGACACAGGTGGACCTGTTGCAACAATGAGAAGTACAAGTTGTCATGTCCAAAACTAGCTTTACAACGTCGGTGCGGGGGGGGGGGGTGGAAGGGGGGGAGGAGAAAGATTGGGATTGGGGGGGTATGGGGGAGGCTGGGAAGGGATGTGAAGGGTAAACAAAGGAGGAGGCTGCAATGCTTGGTAAGAAATGTACGCATTATCCTGCCCATGTAATTGTAACTCCTCTGTACAGTATGTTCACAAATAAAATTAAATTAAATTAAAAAAAAATAAAAAGTTTCTCTCAAAAAAATAAAAATGAATATTTCAGACAGAACTTTTCAGACTGGAAGGTTTTTATCAAAATATAATTGTTTATTATCCCTACCATTTCAAAAGTAGCTAAAGCCAAGAAAGTGAAAAAATTGTTCATATGCATGATTACCTAATGTCCTGGCCTGTCTACCTACCAACCAGGCAGGAACTTAGACTACTGCCTTTCTATCACCAAATATTTTCATAGCTCCAGGAGAAATCCATATGTTTCTCCTTGTTATTAGGCCTTAAATTTGTAATGTTTCCTCTTGCCTCCAGTCTGTAAATCTACAAAAGTTAAAGGTTTAAGTCTAACTCTATCAAACACTGAGGTAGAGATAATGGAAAAATACTTTAAAACAGAGTTGCTTTTGATTCCCTAACCAAAACAGAGCAATGCAAAACATGTGCCATTTTATTATATTATATTTAGTTATATATTTTATATTTATATGTGCTGAATTTATATTTCACACAGTGAAACTTACTAGAATCAATTGATAATTTGATAAATAAATTGATATTTATTTATTCCAATAAATAGAATTGGAATATAAAAAATTAGGTTTATAATATATATTAGAATATAAAAAGTATCAATGCAATGTCTTCGGTATAAACTTGTGATGCCTTCTAAGTGTTCATGGTCTTCTGAATTCACATTTTTAAAAATCAATGTTGTTTTCCTCTAATCTCTAAGAGATTTTACTCTGATGCTCTATTTATTGTTTTAACTCACTGGTCCCAAACTGTTTTTCTACATATTTCTGATGCATTCCTACATATTATACTCCAATTGTGCTACTATGATATCTAAAAGACATTATTCTTCTATAGACCCATGGGTCCTAATATCTTATGGCTGGGTTACCTGCATCATCAGATAACAGGGGCAAGACTTCTCACCTAGGCCTACGCAACATGCCAGCAGACAGTAACTGAAAATCCATCTCAATTTCTCATTTCTTATATTTCAGGGCTTCAATTCCTCGAGAAACAAGAATTAGCAGCAAGCAACTGTGTAATGTAAGGCAACTTAAAATGAAAGATGAAGTCACAAAATCGAGAGAAATTACTGTATTTCAAACTGAATTTACAGATGACCAGCCCATATGAGTGAACAAGATCAGAAAGTGTCACAAGATTATTTTTAATACCCCTCCCCTAATGACTAATGTAATATTTCAGTCCAGCATAAGTGGGCCCAAAAAATAGTTCCTGGAAGGATAGATCTGTGATTGATCTACCATGGTCAGGAAAACGACTTAGAGGTTAAATGTAATTCAGCAAAACATTAATTGAGAAGATCGTTTGTGCTTCAAAACACTGGTACTTTAGTACAACTTGGTTCTGTGGTATAAAAATGTTGTCATTCTCAAACCAACCTACATTTAATCTCCTGAAAGTGTATTCCTTTTCAAAGAAACTTTTTGAAATCACACTTACCAAAACAACATTTGATAAGTAGATGACACTTAGTGACATTACAAGTTTTTCAAGTGTAGGGAGTAAGTTATAATAGAGTTGATTCATTTACCCAGCACTATTGTCAGACAGGTTCAACCATTCATTAAAGTCTAGAAATAGTACCACGCACCATTTGTGTTGCTCAGTAGGTGCCTTCCAGAAATGTGTTAAATAGGTCAGCCTCCCATATTTCAACCCTAAACATTAGCTAATAAAGTAAATTTCATCACTTAATAAGGGGCATTTTAAAAAGTCACAAATACTTGCCTTATCATATGCTGTTTTGTTTTCCCTCTGTCTAACACAGTAAGAAATATGTCTTTAATTCTTGAATATGGGTACTCATCTGAGATGTGACAAAATCTATCTTCTATTTCTATCATATTCTTCTATAGTAGTATATGTTACTTTTCTTCTTTTTCCAAAACTTATAGGTAGTAGAAAGTTTTATTCCATGTAAAATAAAATAATCACACATCATTGTACAAAACCATTTATAAAAACTGGTAGTTAAGAATATATTCAAAGCCATTTTTAAACTTTCTTGTTGACTAATGATTAATCTTCAAATGGATGAGAATATAATCATGTCTAAGTGTTTCAAATCTCCAGTCTTGCAAATTGTTATTGCAGATGAATGAATTATGGAAATATAAGATGACATTAGTTCAAGTATGTGCAGGACTGAAACTCCATGGAATGTATATAAACCTTTCAAATATTAACAGACAGTTTAACAGAATGACTATCAGGAAGTTGAAACCAGAGAGCCATAATAGTAAAGACATAGAATGAATGAAAAATGGAACAAGTGGCAAGTACAGCTAGAATACTCAATGTACATATTTGAGAAAGAAGTGGTAAATCAGAAATAAATCTTGGAGAAGGGGGTGGTTGAGAATGATAGATGGTGTCACTGTGATCCAGGAGCAATGGATAATTAGTTGGACAAATTTAATTGTAAGACACCTGCTCAAACTTTGGAAATTCAGTTAAAAACACAAAAACACATAAAAATCACAACCAAACAGCAATCTGTAGGGAGTATGAATATGACCTCTCAAAAATTTTAAGCAGTTAATGGAGGTAAGTCTTAGTAAAAGCAAACAAAGATGTTCAAAGAGGGTAGTTTGGCATAGGGGAGGATTCTGAACAGATTTAAATAGATTATCTAAGGTTATAAATCACCTATATCTGCTGCAAATATTATCTTTCTTCTATGAGTTCTCTTTGTCTGAACTTGATACTCCAGTCCTGAGCCACAATTGATAGCTTGGAAAAATGTAATGGAAGAAACAAGATGAAGAACCCATTACTCCACTGTAGAGAAAACAATCCTCTATTTTTTCTCTCATCTCTCTTCACTACATTTTATTCATACTTTTAGGTCAATTCATTTTGAATTACATTTTCCTTCTTTATTCTGGCAAAGTATTTGGTCAAATAATTCACTAAAAGTTATTTGCCATTTTTTTTGATTATGCTGTTTAATTGACTAAGTGAGTCCATTAAACTTTCCTCTTGCATTTGGTTGCCATGAAACAACATCTATGTTAATGAGGACAAATCTAATGTAAAAATTGTCTCCAGAAAACCAATCCAAGAAACTGTGATTACAAATACTTTGCTAACTTTTTTTTTCCTTTACCTTGAAAGTCTCCTTGTGTCTAAATTGCCCAGAAAAATAGGTACTCCATCACTTTTTGTTTCAATCAATTCTAAACTCAAGGATATATTTTGCTAACAAGATGTTTAGAGGAAGCCAAAAAATACTCCATTTTTATCTTCTCACTTAAGACTCTCCTTAGATACCATATCAGGAACAGTGAAGTTTTTCTTTGCAAAATTATTTCAATATATTATTTTTCTCTTGTTCTTGCATTTGCTCACCAAGATGTATGGAGAAGAATAGAGGTAAATCACCCATCCCTTAGAAGACAGGTCTGTTACAAAAGGACAACGCTTCTGTGTCCTACTTCTATGTCCTCCTCTAAGCAATTTCCTGATTTCCAATTAAACACAGCTTCTTGGCTATTGAAGCCTCACCCACTGGTTCATCTTCATCGTTTCTCTTTTAAAACTCTTTTAAGGGTAGAGACCCAGCTATATACACCAATCTGAAAAAGATCCCAAACCTCAAAATCTAAAGGAGTTTTATGACTCTTCAGGAGGACGATTGGGAGACCTAGGACCCCCCATGCCAATCGTTTGATCATCACATTCCTGCCTCGGTTTGTCCCCTTTCCTACTGGCCAATATTCGTCGGTGTAACTGATCTGGATATGACCCGGTGTCAGGAATGGTATTGGTTAGAGCCCCATTATTTTTTTTGTCTAGGAGACAACTCCTCCGCTACTTGCACTCTCAGCAATCACTGGCAACCCAATGACTCATATCCTTTTGCAGGTTTGGTACGTGTTCCCCCATTTATTGTTCTGGCTACTAATGACTCTCAGTTTTCCCAGGTTCAATTGATTCATCCGTGCACTAAAAGAGCAGTAGGATTGATCCTTGCAATCGGGTCGGCAATCACCGCTACTGTGGCTTCAGCTACCACCGCCATTATATTGCTGTCCCAAAGCGTGTCCACCGTGCAACAGATAAACCAGCTCATCCCTCAACTGTCATCCATAGAATTATAACATTTACAAGTTGCCAATCATCTTAAGGGATGCCTCATTGTGCTCCAACAACAAATAGACTTGCTCAAAGAACAGATTACGTTTCTTTGATTACAACAAGGAGGACTATGTAATGCTATGACTAATTCTGTCTGTCAGCTTTCCACTCCCGTACCCAATTTCACTGAACTTAGTAACTACATCAAAGGCCCTAAGTCCCTTAAGTACTTAAACTTCAACCAAAACCTGCTGCATGATGTTACCCACCTAAACCAGACCACCATTCAGCTTATTCCCTCTGTCTCCTTTTTAGAAGATGTGCTTAAAAAGTTACAACAATGGTTTTCGCCATCCTCTCTGGTCATCTGGGGAGGCCGTGCCCTTGTAGGGCTTACTCTCCTAGGAATTATTAAATGCTTGCACTCCCGGCAAAAATGCCTCCAATGACGGATCACCATAATGACGGTCCTTTTAAAAGAAAAGGGAAAATTTGTGGGTAGAGTCGGTCAGATCTGGTTGAGTCAGCTAGAGTAGCAGTTGAAGCACACTTCCTGCTCATAGAGACGTGACCCACAGGCACGTGTGCCTAGCTTTCCAGCCATGAGCTGTCCGTGCTCCCTACATGCCCCCGGGGGACCAATCAGTGCCTGTCACCAAGCAGCGCCCATCATCAACTCCCTGCTAAGTAATTGGCTGGGAAGGACTCAGGAGGTTGGGAAAGCTGGGGCTATAAAATCCCAACCCTTGTGCAGAAATAAACCAGACCTGCTTAAGCCTGTTCTCCCACGTGTGTTCCTTGAGTGCGTCGTTCACACTTACATCCTGCTGGAGATCTAGCCCTACAATGTAGCAATGGGGGAGGCCTTATAGTCCTTCACCTTCATTAGACTTGAAGCTAAGAATCTGTGATTAGTTGGAAATCAGGCAATAGCTAAGAGGAGGACAGAGAAATAGGACATAGGAGCATTGTCCTTTTGTAAAAGACAGTCATCCATAGGATGGGTGATTCCACTCTATTCTTCTCCATAGATCTTGTTGAGCAAATGCAAGATGAAGAGAAAAAATAATCTATTGAAATAATTTTGCAAAGAATAACTTCACTGTTCCTGATATGGTATCTAAGGAGATTCTTAAGAGAGAAGATAAAAGTGCAGTATTCTTCGGTTTCCTCTAAGCATCTTGTTAGCAAAATATCTTTGAGGTTGTAAGTGATTGATCCAAAAATTGGCAGAGTACTTATTTTTGAGGGCACTTTAGACACAAGAAGACTTTCAAAGTAAAAGAAAAAAGAAAAATGTATAGCTAAATATTTGTGATCACAGCTTCTTGGACTGGTATTTTGGAGACAAAGTTTTGCATTAGTGATTGTCCTCATTAACATTGATGCTGGGTTTCCGTGGCAACCAAATGCAAGGGGGAAGTTTAATGGACTCGCTTGGACAAGAAAACAGCATGATAGAAAAAAATGGCTAATAATATTTAGTGAATTATTTTGACCAATTACTTTGCCAGAACAAAGAAGGAAATATTTAATTCAAATCACTTGACTTAAACTTATGAATAAAAGTAGTCAATAGAAATGAGAGAAAACGTAGAAGACTGTTTCCTCTCCAATGGAGTAATGGGTTCTTGATCTTGTTTCTTCCATTCTATCTTCACAAGCTATCAAGTGTGGCTCAGGACTGGAATATCCAGTTCAGACCAAGAGAACTCGCAGAAGAAAATATTTGGAGCAGATGTAGGTGATTTATAACCTTAAACAATCTATTTAAATCTGTTAAAAATTCTCCTCTACCCCAAATTGCTCACTTCGAACAGCTTTGTATGCTTTTCCCAAGATTGTCCTTCATTAACTATTTAAAATTTTAAGAGGTCATAATCGTACTCTATAGAGATTTCTGTTTGGTTGTGATTTTTGTGTGTTTTTGTTTTTTGTTGTGTTTTTTCACTGAATTTCAAAAAGTTGTGAAAGTGTGTTACAAATATGTCCATCTAATTGTCCAATGTTCCGGGATCAGAGTCACTCCTTCTATCATTCTCAACCAACCCCGTCTACAAGATTTATTTCCGATTTACCACTTCCTTTCTCACATGTGTATATTAAGTATTCTAGCTGTACTTGCCCCTTGTTCCATTCTTCGTTCATTCTATGGCTTTATTATTATTCACTATTATTTATTTTCTCTTTTTTCATTTTTACTATTCTAAATTATTCTAACTGGAGAGTAGGGAATTGGTAGAGAGCAGAGGAAAGATTTTCCTCCATATTTAAAGGTAGAGACTGAAAATGAGGACCAGTGTTGTCTTCTTGTGCAGCTTATTCTAAGAATGAGAAAACAGGAAATAATGTCTTCTATGTAAATGGATTGGGATATGGCAGAGCAGAAAGTGAAATGATGCAACCAAAAATATAAAAGCAAAATAAATTAGGATAATTATGGAGCAATCATATTACCTATGAGAACAATGAAAGGGAGAGAAGAAGAAAGAGACAGATGTGCAATGATCTAGCTAGCCACAAAATCCATCCCTCTCATCAAATTATAGAGCAAATAAATTTATTTTTTAAAAGAGATGGAAATAGAATTTAAGATAAGATGTCTCCATTGTTTTTAATTATATTCTTATTATCTTAAATACTTGTACAAAGGAATTTTCATTCAACATATCAGTTTTTTTTAAGAAAAACGGTTCTTTATATAACTTTTCCACACCCTTCCAAACCTCACCCCACTTCAATTTTTTCTAGTTTCATACTATCTGCATTGAATATTACACCTTCACTCTCTTCCTCCATATTTCTCTTTATTCCTTCCTTTGGACTTCCACTCACATATTCCAAGTGATAGTTTCCTGGTATTCATTTTGTTGAAGTAAAGTTCAATTTTATAAGAAATTATACCTTTGAAATACTCCTCTGCAAATAGCATGCTTTGGTTAATAATTTTGTGTAAACTTGTATAAATTTCTAGCTTCCAAATATGGCTCTGACTTAGTTCCATTAATATATTTTTAGATCTATCCATTTTGTTGCAAATAATGTAACAGTCTTCAAAATGGATGGGTTCAATCCAATTGTGTATATGTGCCACACTTTCTCTAATCATCACTCTGCCAAAGGGCATCTGGGCTGTTTCCGTAACTTGGCTACAGTTAATAGTGCAGCAGTGAACATGATTTTGAAAGTGATTTTACTGTTACGCTATGGAATAATTCATCACTTCCTTTGTGGGAGCAATACTCTATCCAGTTTTCCAGAATAAGAACATCCTTCCCTTCATCTTCATCACAATGTATTGCAAGTCCTCAAAAACACACTTACCCCTACACTTACCCCTACAGGTCTCAATAAGCTAAAACACCACTGTGCCCATATTCTTTCAAAACATTTTTTTCATAATTGTACATATAATTTAGTGAGAACCTTCTATGTACTTTCCTAATGTGGGAATGAGGGACATGACAGAGTAAACGTAAGAAATATGCAACTTAATTAGTTATTATCATATTTATAATCATGTTCAGCTCTAATTCATAGCCTCACATAATATTATTTTAATCTTTATTTGATTACTTCATCTAACCCGTAAATTATATCAGGTGAGTTAAAAGCAAAGGCAAAAAGTGTGGTTTGGTTTTGACACCCTTGTTTGAGGTTGCACAACATGGGCAAATAGATGGATTGGAATTAATAGCTCTTATCCATTTTGTTAACGTAGAGATGATTTTCCCAACCTGATTCTTGAATTCATATTCCATTCAACAACAAGAAACATGTGATAATTTCCTTTGTTTTGCTCCTTATTAACTTTTTTCCATTTTATTTTACAATGGATGATTTCATGAATGTACTGTAGATACAAAAATATGTTAAAATATTTCTATCCGTATTTCATTGATATATACATACACACATATATTATGCAGGTTATAATGATAATGTATAATTTCAGTAACTGTACAATTTACTAAATTATTAAAACTATCGTTGGCTCATGCCTGGCATCCTGGTTACTCGGGAGGCTGAGATCTTACAATCATAGTTTGAAGCCATCCTGGGCAAGAATGTCCAGGAGCCTCTTATCACCAAACAACCAACAGAAAATCAGAATTGGAACTGTGGTTCAAATAGTAGAGTGGTAGCCTTGAGAGAAAAATCTCAGGGACATCATCCAGGTTCTTAGTTTAAGAAGTACAATCTACCCAAATAAAATCTATTTAATTTACACCTGTGTAATTAAAGTATTTCCATCACCCAAATGCACAACCATGATCATTTGCAAGGTAACTCTATTTTGTCTGAAGTACCATAAAATATTTTCACTTAAGTTAAAAGCATTGGAACATGGGTTCATTCTATCTCTCTCATGCATTTTTCTACTCAAATATTCAAATCTTACAATTATTCCAATTATTTAAAATCATAGCTTTTTACTTTAATACCCAAATATTAGAGTTTGAATTGAGTGTCTTGTGCCCCCTAAATGGATGTTCTTACCACTTTGTCTTGTCCCCAGCGCTAACTTATCCTGATTATTTTTCAGATCCTTGTGTATGACCTTGGGCTCAGTCCATGTTATGTTATTCTTCCTGG
>NW_027203093.1:2612500-2616306 GCF_024711535.1 Dipodomys merriami | reverse complement strand
ACCCTAACCCTAACCCTAACCCTAACCCTAACCCTAACCCTAACCCTAACCCTAACCCTAACCCTAACCCTAACCCTAACCCTAACCCTAACCCTAACCCTAACCCTAACCCTAACCCTAACCCTAACCCTAACCCTAACCCTAACCCTAACCCTAACCCTAACCCTAACCCTAACCCTAACCCTAACCCTAACCCTAACCCTAACCCTAACCCTAACCCTAACCCTAACCCTAACCCTAACCCTAACCCTAACCCTAACCCTAACCCTAACCCTAACCCTAACCCTAACCCTAACCCTAACCCTAACCCTAACCCTAACCCTAACCCTAACCCTAACCCTAACCCTAACCCTAACCCTAACCCTAACCCTAACCCTAACCCTAACCCTAACCCTAACCCTAACCCTAACCCTAACCCTAACCCTAACCCTAACCCTAACCCTAACCCTAACCCTAACCCTAACCCTAACCCTAACCCTAACCCTGAACCCTAACCCTAACCCTAACCCTAACCCTAACCCTAACCCTAACCCTAACCCTAACCCTAACCCTAACCCTAACCCTAACCCTAACCCTAACCCTAACCCTAACCCTAACCCTAACCCTAACCCTAACCCTAACCCTAACCCTAACCCTAACCCTAACCCTAACCCTAACCCTAACCCTAACCCTAACCCTAACCCTAACCCTAACCCTAACCCTAACCCTAACCCTAACCCTAACCCTAACCCTAACCCTAACCCTAACCCTAACCCTAACCCTAACCCTAACCCTAACCCTAACCCTAACCCTAACCCTAACCCTAACCCTAACCCTAACCCTAACCCTAACCCTAACCCTAACCCTAACCCTAACCCTAACCCTAACCCTAACCCTAACCCTAACCCTAACCCTAACCCTAACCCTAACCCTAACCCTAACCCTAACCCTAACCCTAACCCTAACCCTAACCCTAACCCTAACCCTAACCCTAACCCTAACCCTAACCCTAACCCTAACCCTAACCCTAACCCTAACCCTAACCCTAACCCTAACCCTAACCCTAACCCTAACCCTAACCCTAACCCTAACCCTAACCCTAACCCTAACCCTAACCCTAACCCTAACCCTAACCCTAACCCTAACCCTAACCCTAACCCTAACCCTAACCCTAACCCTAACCCTAACCCTAACCCTAACCCTAACCCTAACCCTAACCCTAACCCTAACCCTAACCCTAACCCTAACCCTAACCCTAACCCTAACCCTAACCCTAACCCTAACCCTAACCCTAACCCTAACCCTAACCCTAACCCTAACCCTAACCCTAACCCTAACCCTAACCCTAACCCTAACCCTAACCCTAACCCTAACCCTAACCCTAACCCTAACCCTAACCCTAACCCTAACCCTAACCCTAACCCTAACCCTAACCCTAACCCTAACCCTAACCCTAACCCTAACCCTAACCCTAACCCTAACCCTAACCCTAACCCTAACCCTAACCCTAACCCTAACCCTAACCCTAACCCTAACCCTAACCCTAACCCTAACCCTAACCCTAACCCTAACCCTAACCCTAACCCTAACCCTAACCCTAACCCTAACCCTAACCCTAACCCTAACCCTAACCCTAACCCTAACCCTAACCCTAACCCTAACCCTAACCCTAACCCTAACCCTAACCCTAACCCTAACCCTAACCCTAACCCTAACCCTAACCCTAACCCTAACCCTAACCCTAACCCTAACCCTAACCCTAACCCTAACCCTAACCCTAACCCTAACCCTAACCCTAACCCTAACCCTAACCCTAACCCTAACCCTAACCCTAACCCTAACCCTAACCCTAACCCTAACCCTAACCCTAACCCTAACCCTAACCCTAACCCTAACCCTAACCCTAACCCTAACCCTAACCCTAACCCTAACCCTAACCCTAACCCTAACCCTAACCCTAACCCTAACCCTAACCCTAACCCTAACCCTAACCCTAACCCTAACCCTAACCCTAACCCTAACCCTAACCCTAACCCTAACCCTAACCCTAACCCTAACCCTAACCCTAACCCTAACCCTAACCCTAACCCTAACCCTAACCCTAACCCTAACCCTAACCCTAACCCTAACCCTAACCCTAACCCTAACCCTAACCCTAACCCTAACCCTAACCCTAACCCTAACCCTAACCCTAACCCTAACCCTAACCCTAACCCTAACCCTAACCCTAACCCTAACCCTAACCCTAACCCTAACCCTAACCCTAACCCTAACCCTAACCCTAACCCTAACCCTAACCCTAACCCTAACCCTAACCCTAACCCTAACCCTAACCCTAACCCTAACCCTAACCCTAACCCTAACCCTAACCCTAACCCTAACCCTAACCCTAACCCTAACCCTAACCCTAACCCTAACCCTAACCCTAACCCTAACCCTAACCCTAACCCTAACCCTAACCCTAACCCTAACCCTAACCCTAACCCTAACCCTAACCCTAACCCTAACCCTAACCCTAACCCTAACCCTAACCCTAACCCTAACCCTAACCCTAACCCTAACCCTAACCCTAACCCTAACCCTAACCCTAACCCTAACCCTAACCCTAACCCTAACCCTAACCCTAACCCTAACCCTAACCCTAACCCTAACCCTAACCCTAACCCTAACCCTAACCCTAACCCTAACCCTAACCCTAACCCTAACCCTAACCCTAACCCTAACCCTAACCCTAACCCTAACCCTAACCCTAACCCTAACCCTAACCCTAACCCTAACCCTAACCCTAACCCTAACCCTAACCCTAACCCTAACCCTAACCCTAACCCTAACCCTAACCCTAACCCTAACCCTAACCCTAACCCTAACCCTAACCCTAACCCTAACCCTAACCCTAACCCTAACCCTAACCCTAACCCTAACCCTAACCCTAACCCTAACCCTAACCCTAACCCTAACCCTAACCCTAACCCTAACCCTAACCCTAACCCTAACCCTAACCCTAACCCTAACCCTAACCCTAACCCTAACCCTAACCCTAACCCTAACCCTAACCCTAACCCTAACCCTAACCCTAACCCTAACCCTAACCCTAACCCTAACCCTAACCCTAACCCTAACCCTAACCCTAACCCTAACCCTAACCCTAACCCTAACCCTAACCCTAACCCTAACCCTAACCCTAACCCTAACCCTAACCCTAACCCTAACCCTAACCCTAACCCTAACCCTAACCCTAACCCTAACCCTAACCCTAACCCTAACCCTAACCCTAACCCTAACCCTAACCCTAACCCTAACCCTAACCCTAACCCTAACCCTAACCCTAACCCTAACCCTAACCCTAACCCTAACCCTAACCCTAACCCTAACCCTAACCCTAACCCTAACCCTAACCCTAACCCTAACCCTAACCCTAACCCTAACCCTAACCCTAACCCTAACCCTAACCCTAACCCTAACCCTAACCCTAACCCTAACCCTAACCCTAACCCTAACCCTAACCCTAACCCTAACCCTAACCCTAACCCTAACCCTAACCCTAACCCTAACCCTAACCCTAACCCTAACCCTAACCCTAACCCTAACCCTAACCCTAACCCTAACCCTAACCCTAACCCTAACCCTAACCCTAACCCTAACCCTAACCCTAACCCTAACCCTAACCCTAACCCTAACCCTAACCCTAACCCTAACCCTAACCCTAACCCTAACCCTAACCCTAACCCTAACCCTAACCCTAACCCTAACCCTAACCCTAACCCTAACCCTAACCCTAACCCTAACCCTAACCCTAACCCTAACCCTAACCCTAACCCTAACCCTAA